>NC_090250.1:3876350-3928850 GCF_037325665.1 Littorina saxatilis | reverse complement strand
TCGCATGTGAGTCAAAAACCATTCACAACATTCATAAAAACATCAGCAGATACTGGCTGAATCGAGACTGTACAGAACCTTTCTTTTTCTTCCCCTTGGCGAAAACCTTCAATCCCTTTTCAACCACAAGCTCCTGATTGACATCGTTTTTAGGAAGAAAACGAGAAACGTTTTGGCTTTTCTTGTGCCTGTTTTTCTATTCGGGATGAATTCAATGTTGTTTCCTTTCTCAGTTTCTCAGTTCTCATGGTGGTATCGGTGTTTCAAACACATTAGGTCTCTCATGGTGGTATCGGTGTTTCAAACACATTAGGTCTCTCATGGTGGTATCGGTGTTTCAAACACATTAGGTCTCTCATGGTGGTATCGGTGTTTCAAACACATTAGGTCTCTCATGGTGGTATCGGTGTTTCAAACACATTAGGTCTCTCATGGTGGTATCGGTGTTTCAAACACATTAGGTCTCTCATGGTGGTATCGGTGTTTCAAACACATTAGGTCTCTCATGGTGGTATCGGTGTTTCAAACACATTAGGTCTCTCATGGTGGTATCGGTGTTTCAAACACATTAGGTCTCTCATGGTGGTATCGGTGTTTCAAACACATTAGGTCTCTCATGGTGGTATCGGTGTTTCAAACACATTAGGTCTCTCATGGTGGTATCGGTGTTTCAAACACATTAGGTCTCTCATGGTGGTATCGGTGTTTCAAACACATTAGGTCTCTCATGGTGGTATCGGTGTTTCAAACACATTAGGTCTCTCATGGTGGTATCGGTGTTTCAAACACATTAGGTCTCTCATGGTGGTATCGGTGTTTCAAACACATTAGGTCTCTCATAGTAAAGCGAAGAAGGTTCCAAAATAAACTCGTATATATATTTCTGATCACACATCAAATCTTGTTTTAAAAAAAACGTGATCTCTTTCAAAAAAATTGAAAACTCAGGTGGGTAGGTCTCACTATAACACTCAGTTGGGTCTTTAACATCCTAACACAGCACCATGATAGAACGAACAACTCTCGTTCCCCTCCCCCATATTTTAACCCCCACCCACCCCCATCCACCTCTCCTTACCTTTCCCTTCTTTCTCCACAACACCAGTTACCTAGATACCCGTATTGTGAAAAAACACCCCCAAAAACACTTGTTACTATGTATTTTTACTGACAAAAGTTGAAAAGAAAAGTCTCCCAAAGCCGCCACACATTCTTCTTACTGTTGTAAAATTACCGCACCGTGCACACAACAAAAACCACAAAACAACCAGCCAGGGCTGAGGACGAACAGGCCAGGATACTACGGGATGCTTTAGGAAGACTACAGTTACACTGACAAAACATAATAGTGGATCAGTTACACTTTCCTGTCAACATCTGTGTAGCGACCGATAGTAAGGGACTAAGGGTGTACAATTACAGTCTCCAAGACACAACCAACTAGCTACACCATAAAGCAACATATCTAGGCTCAGTCTAACGGGGTCAACATGAGGTCACAAGCCTCAAACACAAATAGTTTTATCTTCACACACTTCATGACAAAACCATTTCTAACACGCTTTCGCTGACACACTGGCATCCGAAGCAAACTAACGAGGGGTCTTTGATTTAAATGGGATTCAAGACACACACATATTTGAGCGGCACTTCCCTAATTGGCAGTTGGCGTGAGTATATCAGAAGTGTTTGGAGTACAAGCACACACCCAGCAATTAAAGTAAGGTGGCTGTCCGCACAGCTGACGAATTGTACAGAGGAGTGAAGACACAATGCCAACCGTGAGAATTGTACAGAGGAGTGAAGACACAATGCCAACCGTGAGAATTGTACAGAGGAGTGAAGACACAATGCCAACCGTGAGAATTGTACAGAGGAGTGAAGACACAATGCCAACCGTGAGAATTGTACAGAGGAGTGAAGACACAATGCCAACCGTGAGAATTGTACAGAGGAGTGAAGACACAATGCCAACCGTGAGAATTGTACAGAGGAGTGAAGACACAATGCCAACCGTGAGAATTGTACAGAGGAGTGAAGACACAATGCCAACCGTGAGAATTGTACAGAGGAGTGAAGACACAATGCCAACCGTGAGCCGAAGAAGGTTTGTTTTGTCCTTGCAAGCAGAAAATACAAGAAGTTCATCAACCCAAACACGTAGTCTTCAACAAAACACTATGGTGACGCAGATGCACAAGTGTGTGACATGAATCTTCATTGTTCTCTGTCTGAATATATCCACAATCTTCCTCCTTCTCGGTCGATCACACACACACACACACACACACACACACACACACACACACACACACACACACACACACACACACACACACACACACAGAGACATTACCGTACATCCCTTTCCAGAGTGATTGTAAATTTCGCCTATCAAACAGTCATTTCTTTAACAGGTGCTTGTTGTGTGGTACACACTGTCACATTTAAAAACACGCGCATCATTTGAAGGCTGGTTTGTAGTAAATTTAAAACAAGCGCTTGAGGTCACGGTTGACGTAACACAACATAATAACCCTACCACAGCCCGAAGCATTAACATACACGCGCCAAGTCTTGGCTAAGTCGTAGAAAACAAACATGGGGTCACAGGTGACTTCAGTTAACACAACGCGAACCACAAACAACCGCTCTTTATCCAATACTCTTGTTTCAAACAAAACTGTATTCAATCATTTAAATATCGTGAAATATATACAATATAATTCTGGCATCCTGGATTCGCACAAAACACTCTTCTGGCAAACCTATTCTGTTTTAAAACTAAAACGCACCAAAGAGAAACAAAACGAAGGGATGCAACCTACCTCACAGCAATAAATTACCACTCAAAATACTCCTGATTCCTTCCGCGCACAATCATCTCTCTAAACGTTCAAACAGGCAAAACTATGCAGCCACGAAAACCATAACGAACCAGACTACAAAACGAATGAATAGGCGCTAGTTGACAACAGACTGACACTTCAATACCGCTACCTCCCGCGTATCACCAAGTCTTTCAAATTTTAATTTGTAGGTGACAAAAGTCCATACAAAGACCCAAGGTAGTTGAAAGGTACACGGAAATGACACCTGTACTGAGGCAAGGTAACGAAGGCGGCAATACAAAGGGCCAAGGTAGTTAAAGGGTACACGGAAATTATACCTGTATTGTGTGTGTGTGGGGGAGGGGGGGGGCGAAAGGTTATAACGGGGAAATCCGTGTACGCTTGACGGTGTAAAATTGTACAGCCGCAAGCTCTATAAAACACGCGTGCATGCAGGTGCATGTACAACAACGACTGACATTGCATTTGGAAAATGAATGTGTAAATATATATTCATTCATGACTGACATTGTCTCAAGTGACTCATCAGAAGAGCTGAGGAATCCAGACTGTGATTTATGTTGTTATTTATGAATTTATAAGAACCTCACTGAATACTATTTCCTGTGATTCATCTCAGT
Organism: Littorina saxatilis; assembly: GCF_037325665.1. Classification (NCBI taxonomy): domain Eukaryota; kingdom Metazoa; phylum Mollusca; class Gastropoda; order Littorinimorpha; family Littorinidae; genus Littorina; species Littorina saxatilis. The sequence goes on along the minus strand of NC_090250.1, from coordinate 3,925,378 downwards.
CTCTCTCTCTCTTTCTCTTTCTCTCTCTCTCTCTCTCTCTCTGTCTCTCTGTCTCTCTCTCTCTCTCTCTGTCTCTCTCTCTCTGTCTCTCTCTCCCCCTCTCTCTGTCTCTCTGTCTCTCTCTCTCTCTTTCTCTCTCCCTCTCTCTCCCCCTCTCTCTCTCTCTCTCTCTCTCTCTCTGTCTCTCTCTCTCTCTCTCCTCTCTCTCTCTCTCTCTCTCTCTCTCTCTCTCTGTCTCGCACACACACACACACACTGACACACACACACACACACACACTCACACACACACACACGTACACACACACACGCACACACACACACACACACACACACTGACACACACACACACACGCTGTCAGCATCCGGTTTGGTAACCCAACACATAAAAGATCCCCTCCTTTCCTCTCTCAACCTGTGTCAAGTTTAAACGACACAAAATAAACTCGTGTCCGTTTAAAAACACACAACCAAAACAAACGCGGAGCCGTCACACACAACGGAATAGAAGTTTGTATCCAACTCTGAAAACACAACTCTGGTACAATACTCCAATGTAAAGCGGCAAGACAAACAAAACTAACAAAATGCTCTCACAATCACACAGTAGACTTATTCACCTGCACGGCTGCCCCCTCAACCAACCGCTTCAGTCGTTGAAACGTGCACTATAGGAATGAACCCTCCAATGCCCTTTAATTCTTTTATCTTCACGGAAGCCGTAAAGTGAGCTGGCCCGTACGAAAAGGCAAACGGCGCCATAAAACAGCAGGTGAAAAAGCGGGGGAGAAAGTGGTTGGAGCCGTCGCGAGTACCTCAAACTGAAAATCGCGTAACATTGATGTGAAGGGTGCAAGCGGGGAGATAAAACTGTTTGCATTGGATTAGCTGGTGTTGATTCACGCATAACTAGCCCCCAACTGCTTCTGAAGATTGAAACATGGCTTATTAAATTCCTGACATTTTTTCTTTCAGAGACTGATAAAGGCAGATTTGAATGTTCCTGTTGTCATACATTCGGCTTAGCTTCTGTTTGTGTTACGCATGTAGATTTGGACGAGCTTGACGAAGGATTGCATTTGTCACAAGAAAGCATACAAAACTGATATATGTACAGCTGACTCGAGCCAAACTGACCACTTGACTAAGTGACAGGTGGGTGTTTTTTTCATGCAGTTTAAATACTGCAACTTATAGCAACACTAACACAATCGTTTCACAAACCTCATAAATCATCACAGAAACAGAACCCTACCTGACACTTATTACGCAGACACGAATGACAAGCAACTCTAATCGGGTCACAGTGTAAATACATCCAACCACGTGTCCTACAGACGGGTGTTTGAACTGTTGGGGATGTGCAGCATCCCTTCACTAGATCTCATAGATCTCATAGATCAGCAAAAAAATAATTCATTCAACAGCAAGAATAATCACAAAAACGGAGAAAAATGCAAGTTAAACAACCCAGGCCAAGAACACATCCAAGACCATGTGGAGAATCGACAGATATCTGCGGGATAAAGGTGTGTAAATTCACTCGAATTTGAAAAACAATCTCAAAAATCGAACCTTACCTGACACTAACTACGGAGACAAACGAATGCAAGTAACGTATAAACCCAGGCAAAGTATAAATCCATGACCTTGTGCAGCAGCCATATATGTTTTACATCAACCCAAATAGTTCACTCGGGGGAGGTGGGGGGGGGGGGGGGGTGAAATCCGAAAAATCGATTTTTAGCTGACACTATTTACGAAAACAAACACATATAATGTTACCCAGGCCAAGCATAAATCAAGACCCTGTGCAGCAACCAAGGATCAAGACCCTGTGCAGCAACCAAGGATCAAGACCCTGTGCAGCAACCAAGGATCAAGACCCTGTGCAGCAACCAAGGATCAAGACACTGTGCAGTAACCAAGGATCAAGACACTGTGCAGCAACCAAGGATCAAGACACTGTGCAGCAACCAAGGATCAAGACACTGTGCAGCAACCAAGGATGAGTTGTTTGAACGGATGAAGTTGTGCAAAATCACTCCAAATAGTAAGTTCAATCGATGGAGGTAAACATTAACAGAAATCGAAGCTTACCTGGTACTAATTGCGAAGACACAAGGACGTAACCTACACCAGGTATACAGCCAACCACTTTTGAACGGTTGGAGGTGTTCAACACCACTTCACTAGACCTCAGAAATCAGCTCTAAAAATAGTTCAATTGAGAAATGAGAAAAGTCACAGAAATCGAACCTTACCTGACACTAATTGCGGAGAAACAATCAAGTAATCCACACCAGGTATAAATCCAACAAGATGAGCAGCACGCACGGGTGTTTAAAGGGGTGGAGGTGAAGGCTAATGCCAGCAAACCCTGACTAGCCTACATGAGCAGCACACACATGTGTTTAAAGGGGTGGAGGTGAAGGCTAATGCCAGCAAACCCTGACTAGCCTGACTGAATGCTGGTTGCTGGCAGAATAGGGTCTGGGACAGCGCCAAGACACAGAAAGTCATTACCTGTGTGCTACCTGTTCCGGAAGGAGGAGGAGGGGGAGGGGGAAAGTATGTGACTGTGGCGTACTGATCCCGTTCCTCCCCTCTTTCCCTCCCTCTCTGTCTACGCAACAGGTAGGAATCCGGTAGTCAGCGCCGAAGTGAGGCAGTGTCGCGCGAGTGAAATCATCAACACTGGGCCAGGTGAGGTTAGCTATTGCTTGAGATCGAATCTTAAATGTTTGTTTCTCTTTGTCTCATGATACAAACTTTGAACAAAATCTTGTTGAAACCAAATCCTTTATAATCAACAAATTTAGACTTGAATCGAGTTCTCCTGCATAGTCTGACATTAATTGGGCGAAGGTTACTTCACGAAGCTAGCTGCACCAAGGTCTGGCACTGAATTTTCGATAAAAGACTTCGTGAAATCTTTGTGAAGTCGTTCGGGCTCAATTAAGGACATTTGTTCGATTCTAAAAGCACGTGCCTGTGATCAGAGAAAAGGAAAGGTGGCGATATTCTAAAAGCACGTGCCTGTGATCAGAGAAAAGGAAAGGTGGCGATATTCTAAAAGCACGTGCCTGTGATCAGAGAAAAGGAAAGGTGGCGATATTCTAAAAGCACGTGCCTGTGATCAGAGAAAAGGAAAGGTGGCGATATTCTAAAAGCACGTGCCTGTGATCAGAGAAAAGGAAAGGTGGCGATATTCTAAAAGCACGTGCCTGTGATCAGAGAAAAGGAAAGGTGGCGATATTCTAAAAGCACGTGCCTGTGATCAGAGAAAAGGAAAGGTGGCGATATTCTAAAAGCACGTGCCTGTGATCAGAGAAAAGGAAAGGTGGCGATATTCTAAAAGCACGTGCCTGTGATCAGAGAAAAGGAAAGGTGGCGATATTCTAAAAGCACGTGCCTGTGATCAGAGAAAAGGAAAGGTGGCGATATTCTAAAAGCACGTGCCTGTGATCAGAGAAAAGGAAAGGTGGCGATATTCTAAAAGCACGTGCCTGTGATCAGAGAAAAGGAAAGGTGGCCAATATTCTAAAAGCACGTGCCTGTGATCAGAGAAAAGGAAAGGTGGCGATATTCTAAAAGCACGTGCCTGTGATCAGAGAAAAGGAAAGGTGGCCGCGGATATCCACACTCAATCTCTCTTTCCTCCTGATTACTCGGGGCAGGTTTACTTTGCAAGTGCTGTTGACGGTAATTAACGGCAGTTAATCTACCGTTCTTCGACATAATTACTCATGGACTTCCACGTATACATGCCTTTGGTGGTCTCATGAGACATGTCTTTACAAGAAATGGTGTTGTGCTGAAAAGAAATTCAAAATGAACGCACGAGAAAACGGATTCGGAAACACTCGTAATACATGACTTTCTGTACCTGCAGTTTTACTCCAGCAAAATGGCCCTACCATCTACCTTGGCCGTTTCCATTTGTCTGGTAATTACTCCATTGCATGCATGGCATTACACATGCATTGTACTGAAAACAAGTCAAAACCAACGTCAAACGGACCTAGAAACACTCGTTAAACATAACCTTCTATACTCTCAGTTTATGCTTCTGCAAAAATTCCGATTCTCAGCCTGTTTCAAATTATATTGTACTCGTTCCAGCGCTGTCAGCTTTCGTTTCAATCAACATGCCTGTGATTTATGTTGTGTTCATGGCTGAACTGACAGAACACGCTTTCGTGTCAAGTCAATGACGGTCTGAAAAGCTCCAGTTATTGTGTTTTGAGGCTGCACTTCTGTTAACACCCTATTTTTTCTCTCACTGTGGCGAGGTTTGCGATTCTGTGTTGGGTTAGTCATTAGGAATAGTTCATTCTTTTAGTATAACTGTTGTTCTTCAAACTTCATCACAGCATCTGAGACTGGAAAATCGGGCTAGTCACAGCGTCGACGCACTGTCCTTTTATTTCAGAATCAAAGAAACCTACACATAAAACTGAGAGACCTGACAACTATAAAAACGATATATGCAGTTCTTGCGAACGAAAAATGTTAATTTCCTGATGGGAAATGCAAAGAGTGACAAAAGCTCTCTTCAAGCACAAATTATAAGAAGTCAAAATACTACATAGTAAAAACATAATTTGAATGGTACACACACACTCAGAAGGCATAGTTATTGTGAGCAACAATTATTTTCATCCTATACTCATGATTAGTCTTATAATATTGTCCCGGCCAAATAAGAAAACATGAGTGTTGGTATTGTGCGCAGCAATTATTAACATCCGGCAACTGATGCTCAGACCAATAGAAAAAAAAGTCGCGCAAAAATGAAGGCAGGCAAGTGTCCAGAAATTGTGGGAGGTTAAAATTAACCAGTAAATACCTTCACCCTTTAAATGCTGCCGACTACTTACACAAAGGGGATTGCTATTTTGACCAACAGTTATTTACATCCAGACTAGCATTGTCGTGGAAAAAGATGTGTTTTGGGCGGACCAGACAATTCCAGCGGTCACGGCAGCGTCAAACAACGATGTAGGTAAAGGACACAATCAGGTGAGAGTGTTTCGTCAAGCGTGAAGAAAGTGTGTATGGATGAATAGCATTTACGCTTGATCGCTACCGGATAAAGAGCACTAAGGAGAGTCGTGTGAAAACAGTCTGTGTAATAATAGCTATTCGCCGCTTACGGTCACTGGAACCGACTTGACACTTGAAGCTACATGGGTGTTACAGTTAGTGTTAGTTTCGGACAAGAAGGAGCGACGCACACACACACGCAAGCAGCGCAAGGCTAAGCCCCACCCCCCCACACACACACACACACGCACACACACACGCACACACAAACACACACACACAAACACACACACACGAACGCACACACACACACCCCACACACACACGCACACGCACACACACACACAAACACACACACAAACACACACACAAACACACACACGAACGCACACACACACACACACCGGCACACACACACACGCACGCACACACACACACACACACACACACACACACACACACACACACACACACACACACACACATGGCGAACGCACACGCACGCACACACACACACACACACACACACACACACACACACACACACACACACACACGTCCTTGCCGCGTATGTTCTAAACGCTGTTGCACGCGACGGTGTTCATGTCAGTTTTGTTATACCTGTCTACAAATTCAGCACCGTCTATTGAAGTCAGCCTCACCTGAAAAACATCACATTACATCCATCACATCAGATGAAGCCTTCACATTCTGCTCCCAAACAGAACCAATAAAACCCTGCAGTCGCTCCGTTGGATAAACACTGGCTTCCATGCAGCACACAGATCAAACCCAGAAATTCGCGCCTTACAACAACACACGCATAGGGAGTACACCTTGGTCGAAATATGGACAGGTGCCATGCAGAGAGAAAGAAACTTGAAAAGAGTGAGAGAGGAAACGCCAATCAGCCAGTCAAGAAAGGGTCGAGTTGGTACCATTTGTTTTACAACGCACGAACGCGCTCGCGCACATACGCACACACACACACGCGCGCGCGCGCGCAGGGCCAATGTACACACTTTTAATTCCTAACAGAAGGTCGGCCGTGATGAAAGGGGGAGGGGGTTAGGTGCTGCAGTATATATTCTAAATAGAAAGTTTGGGGTTGCAGGGGGGGGGGGGGGTGTCAAATGCTCTCTTCCTTCACGTATCAGACACAAAAGGGCAGGGTTTCCCTCGACTCGTGCAAAATTTTACGAAATGGAACCATTCTACGGTTCAGCGGTGAAGGGCTAAGGGCTGACCAGAGTCCAGAGACAATGTGAAAGTATACATAGAAGAGATATGTCTCTGGTCGGACATAGGTGACGATATCTAGCCATCCATCTCTCTGTCAGCCGCCGATACTACGTGTCGAAAGTGAAGAGAGTGATTAACGTAACCTCTCTCTGGTCTTGTTTCATGTGGGGTTATCCGATGGATCAGTAACTTTCTGTGTTCAACAAATGACCGCTGTGTGTTCTGCTGTCAAGGAGAGTGTTTTCGTCACTCTCATTTTGTCAACATTTTCTCCGCCTACGCATTACTATTGCTGTATGCTATGTTTTCAGAACACTGTAAACAGGGAGACTTACACGCACGCACGCACGCACGCACACGCGCACACACACACACACACACTTCTTTCTCTCTCTGTATCATTGTTTTGTCCGTCCGTCCGTCCGTCCGTCCGTCCGTCCGTCCCTCCCTCCCTCCCTCCCTCCCTCCCTTCCCCTCTCTCTCTCTCTCCGTCTCTCTCTCTCTCCGTCTCTCTCTCAAAGAGACAGATACCGAGACAGAGAGACAGACTAAATTATAGGATTACACACACACACAAAGTAATGACTTCCACAGGCACACCTGAACAAGACACCGCCTGTGTCAACCAGTCACCCAAAACAACTTCAAAGCACAAGGGAAAGTCTGCAGGTAAAACGAACAATAGGAACGTGCAGATGAGGCCACAAAAGGCAGTCAGGGGTCAGCAGGCCCGAACACTTCACTTTCACAAGGGATCGATTCAGAAAACGGTCACTTCAAAGAGATGCAACTGACCAGAACTAGCACAGCTTCCATCGAGGTCTTCGTGATGAGAATGGGCATACGCACATTCGACAAAAATTTGTCACAAACGCGTAAAGCTAGTGATCTGTATCTCGATGAATAGGCCTACCTTGATTACTTCATTTCAGTTTGAAAGCTTCTATCAGCACACACGCGCGCGCGCACGCACGCACGCCCCCCCCCCCCCCCCCCCACCTAACCACACACAAACATACGCACGCGCCGTAAACGCGAGGGCACATGGTCGGTTTTGTTGTCAGTATTTGTTTGTTTGCTTGTTTGTTTGTTTGTTTGTTTGTTAGATTGTTTTTGTTTGTTGGTTGGTTTGCTTTAACGTTTGTTACAAGGTTTGTGTTCAACACGTGACGTCGCGGCATAGCTGGGTACCTGAGACCTGCAGAAAAGAATATTTGAATGATCCAAGTCCATCTTGTTGCTGCTGACCTACACTGATTCACTCAATTATCAAACCATTATCTCTTCTGCATTTAATGGACGTGCATACTACTCACATGAACACCGACTTGCTCATCCCGGCCGACCTCGGCTGGCAACCTGACAAGTGCACTCAAACCTGACCAAGGACAAACACTACAAGAAAAATGTTCATTCAAAATGAACAGCGTCGATGCAATGTCCACCAAAGATTTATTTTGGGAAGTGTTAAAAGGTTAGGGTCAAAAGTCAATGAATTGCATGTTGTGCTGGATATATAAATTGTTTATTTCAGTCAATGCTTGCTATGAATTGATCAAACAGCCACAAGAAAAAACAAGTCGCGTAAGGCGAAATTACTACATTTAGTCAAGCTGTGGAACTCACAGAATGAAACTGAACGTAGTCCGCCACTAGTGCAAAAGGCAGTGAAAGTGACGAGCCTGTTTGGCGCGGTAACGGTTGCGCTGTGCTTCATAGCACGCTTTACTGTACCTCTCTTCGTTTTAACTTTCTGAGCGTGTTTTTAATCCAAACATATCATATCTATATGTTTTTGGAATCAGGAACCGACAAGGAATAAGATGAAATAGTTTTTAAAACGATTTCGGAAATTTAATTTTGATCATAATTTTTATATTTTTAATTTTCAGAGCTTGTTTTTAATCCAAATATAACATATTTATATGTTTTTGGAATCAGAAAAGGATGAAGAATAAGATGAACGTAAATTTGGATCGTTTTATAATTTATTTATTTTTTTACAATTTTCAGATTTTTAATGACCAAAGTCATTTATTAATTTTTAAGCCACCAAACTGAAATGCAATACGGAAGTCCGGCCTTCGTCGAAGATTGCTTGGCCAAAATTTCAATCAATTTGATTGAAAAATGAGGGTGTGACAGTGCAGCCTCAACTTGTACAAAAAAACCGGATATGACGTCATAAAAGACGTTTATAAAAAAAAATAAAAAAAACGTCCTGGAATATCATTCCCAGGAAGTCTCATGTCAAATTTCATAAAGATCGGTCCAGTAGTTTAGTCTGAATCGTTCTACACACACACACACACACACAGACACACAGACAGACACACAGACAGACACACACACACACACACACACACACACACACACACACACACACACACGCACATACACCAAGACCCTCGTCTCGATTCCCCCCTCTATGTTAAGACATTTAGTAAAAACTTTTTAATTAAAAAATAGAGCTTGTTTGAAACAGGTAGAAAGGAAGAGTTGATATTGCAATATCTGTACGTGGGAATGTGGTGAAAAAGAGTGCTAAAAGTAGTAAGTCGGCCTCAGATCCATTTCAAATATTTATTGCAGAAAAACAAAATACAAATTAAAAACAAAACCACAGAACCATTACCAGGTGTCATAGGAATGTTTGAAAACAATAGTTTTAATTTTACACTGTAAATACAGGAATCAGAATTAAACACCTCAAATTGGCACATGCATAATGAATCACCTGGAATTGCAACAGGGAGATACTGAAGTAATTGGAAACAAACACTTGAAATTGACAGAGAAACAATTGAAAATATATTACTGACATGAGCGTACAATATTTTAATGGAAGTGCATTTTTAGCACGAAGCATCCGCAGGAGGATGCACTAACAATTACATAGTGCCACAAAATGTGTACGGACATTTCACAACCGTGCATTATTAGCACAGAACACATACATGGGGGCGCACAAAACATTATTGTACCATGATGATGATCGGGATTGTTGAAGATCTTTTCTTGTGCAAGGCGCCCCTGTATGACCGCAACTGATCCAACCGGCCGCATCTGAACAAACGACGTCGAAACGGCGCGAAACACGTCCTCTCGGTTGGTCTCGGATTGACTCGGCTCCTCTCGGTCTTTTTTTTTTGTGTGTCTTTTTTTCTTTTCCTTATGGTCGGAGTGGTATATTTATGTACATCTTAGATAAAAAAAAAAAAAAAAAAACCACCCGAAAGCTGTGTTTAATCGTTTCGCGTAAATTGTACATTTTTTTCAGCTTTGAAATTGTTTTGGCTTGGAGAGTCAGCGCACTTTGGCTTGGAGACTAATTCTCCACAGGCACGTTCTTCCCAACCACAGATACCAGCGTCGTCCGCGACGCTGGAATAATAAGTAGGTCACGTACCTTCGGCCTAGCATCATCACAGAACTACTGAGAAAGGTAAGCACGTGCAGCTGCAGGCAATTACGGCACTGCCAGTCTTCCCTTAGAACTTACATCCATAGCACGAGTACTGCATTTCCGCATCGTCCCATGCAGACATAGCTTTGGTAACTATCTGTGCCTGACGATTGTCTGAATTTCCGCATCGTCCCATGCAGACATAGCTTTGGTAACTATCTGTGCCTGACGATTGTCTGAATTTCATCAGAATCTCGGTTTGATTACACAGTTTGAGTGTCATTAAAGTTTGCAACGATCTAAATGATTTTACACAGTTTGAGTGTCATTAAAGTCTGCAACGATCTGAATGATTTTACACAGTTTGAGTGTCATTAAAGTCTGCAACGATCTGAATGATTTTACACAGTTTGAGTGTCATTAAAGTCTGCAACGATCTAAATGATTTTACACAGTTTGAGTGTCATTAAAGTCTGCAACGATCTAAATGATTTTACACAGTTTGAGTGTCATTAAAGTCTGCAACGATCTAAATGATTTTACACAGTTTGAGTGTCATTAAAGTCTGCAACGATCTGAATGATTTTACACAGTTTGAGTGTCATTAAAGTCTGCAACGATCTGAATGATTTTACACAGTTTGAGTGTCATTAAAGTCTGCAACGATCTAAATGATTTTACACAGTTTGAGTGTCATTAAAGTCTGCAACGATCTGAATGATTTTACACAGTTTGAGTGTCATTAAAGTCTGCAACGATCTGAATGATTTTACACAGTTTGAGTGTCATTAAAGTCTGCAACGATCTGAATGATTTTACACAGTTTGAGTGTCATTAAAGTCTGCAACGATCTGAATGATTTTACACAGTTTGAGTGTCATTAAAGTCTGCAACGATCTGAATGATTTTACACAGTTTGAGTGTCATTAAAGTCTGCAACGATCTAAATGATTTTACACAGTTTGAGTGTCATTAAAGTCTGCAACGATCTAAATGATTTTACACAGTTTGAGTGTCATTAAAGTCTGCAACGATCTAAATGATTTTACACAGTTTGAGTGTCATTAAAGTCTGCAACGATCTAAATGATTTTACACAGTTTGAGTGTCATTAAAGTCTGCAACGATCTAAATGATTTTACACAGTTTGAGTGTCATTAAAGTCTGCAACGATCTAAATGATTTTACACAGTTTGAGTGTCATTAAAGTCTGCAACGATCTAAATGATTTTACACAGTTTGAGTGTCATTAAAGTCTGCAACGATCTAAATGATTTTACACAGTTTGAGTGTCATTAAAGTCTGCAACGATCTAAATGATTTTACACAGTTTGAGTGTCATTAAAGTCTGCAACGATCTAAATGATTTTACACAGTTTGAGTGTCATTAAAGTCTGCAACGATCTAAATGATTTTACACAGTTTGAGTGTCATTAAAGTCTGCAACGATCTAAATGATTTTACACAGTTTGAGTGTCATTAAAGTCTGCAACGATCTAAATGATTTTACACAGTTTGAGTGTCATTAAAGTCTGCAACGATCTAAATGATTTTACACAGTTTGAGTGTCATTAAAGTCTGCAACGATCTAAATGATTTTACACAGTTTGAGTGTCATTAAAGTCTGCAACGATCTAAATGATTTTACACAGTTTGAGTGTCATTAAAGTCTGCAACGATCTGAATGATTTTACACAGTTTGAGTGTCATTAAAGTCTGCAACGATCTAAATGATTTTACACAGTTTGAGTGTCATTAAAGTCTGCAACGATCTGAATGATTTTACACAGTTTGAGTGTCATTAAAGTCTGCAACGATCTAAATGATTTTACACAGTTTGAGTGTCATTAAAGTCTGCAACGATCTAAATGATTTTACAACAGGCGTCCATGGTCAAAACGCAACCGCACCTCCAGTAAGCTAAAGAATCACATGCAGCCATGGCAACGGTTCATGACAAAAAATATTCGGCTACACACACAAACATCAATAATAGCACTGGGCACATTGCAACACAGACACACATAAAAAAAAATCTCCCCCCCCCCCCCCCCCTCAAATAACTCAGTATTCCGGTTTATGCAAGCACTCGTATATGTATAATCGCAAACAGGTAAACTTACACTGAGTCACAGAAGATCAATTTTTGACCAGTCAATCCATGCTTTGTCACAGCCAAGCAGGAGAGAGTGTTCCCAACAAATCCCTCACCAAACGATGGACAGTGCTTTTCTGGTTTCACAGAAACAATCGGTCAGTTCAAGGTTTTAGGTTCGGTATCTCCAACAATGCAAACTGAAATGTTCGTGCAATCGTAGGTAGTCATTGTATGGTAACTGACAAAGGAATATTGCAACAGCCGATATCAGCGAAAACAAGTCGAGTAAGGCGAAAATACAACAAGGTCAAGGTCAAGCATGTGAGTCGTATGGGCTTTGCCCTTCTTGTGTTTATTGGTGTTCATGTAACACACACACACACTCCTAGGGTACTTAGATATGCAGATTATTGCTGTCGGGGAATGCCTTTTTTCACAAATGAAGATCAAGGTAGATACTAAATAATGCAGTTAACTTTTATTGTGTAATAGGTTTACTGTTAACTGTATATTAGAAAACAATGTGTGACACGGTGTTATGTAACACACTCCAGTTAAAATTTAAAATGCAATTCATTCCGCAGTAATTGATGAAAATACATTGTTACTGCCCAGACACAACTAAACACATAAACAGTTTTGCTGGACCCCAAAATGAAAAGTAATCCAAGAGTTTGTATTTGTGACTCAAGTGTCCAACAAATTCGACACCTTTTCTGAGCCATGACCATATTGCAATCGTCATATCAGCAAATAACAAGAAGGGCAAAGCCCATACGACTCACATGCTTGACCTTGACCTTTACATGACCTTGACCTTCAGCTAAACCTAGCAATGACATCATACACTAAGAACTGCTTTACACATTTTTCCTACCAAAATACATGTGACCTTGACCCAAGGTCAAGGTCATCCAAGGTCATGCAACACAAAGCTGTTAATTCAAGACATAGGAAGTACAATGGTGCTTATTGGCTCTTTCTACCATGAGATATGGTCACTTTTAGTGGTTCACTACCTTATTTTGGTCACATTTCATAAGGGTCAAAGTGACCTTGACCTTGATCATATGTGACCAAATGTGTCTCATGATGAAAGCATAACATGTGCCCCACAAAATTTTTAAGTTTGAAACAGTTATCTTCCATAGTTCAGGGTCAAGGTCAAGATGCTATGTATGTTTTTTGGGGCCTTGTGCACCATCTTGCCAAATTTGGTACTGATAGACTGAATAGTGTCCAAGAAATATCCAACGTTAAAGTTTTCCGGACGGACGCCGGGACGGACGGACGGACGGACGGACGGACGGACGACTCGGGTGAGTACACAGACTCACTTTTGCTTCGCATGTGAGTCAAAAACCGAACTTGAGAAATTTGTTTCACTGACAACTACTTGAAACGATGGACAGTGCACGGTATTTCTAGGTTCCCAGCCGATAATCTGACATTCAGGCAATTCTTGAAGTTCAACATCTGCAGTAAAACGTCTTGAAATATACGTACCACTTGAAGCAATCAGAGTTGGTGAAACTGGAATATTGCAATCGCCATATCAGCAAAACGCTGGCGCCAAAGCTTAAAGGTCCAGACCATGCTGTTTTAGCGTCAAAAACGCTTCGAATCGTGTTCCTGCGCGACCGAACACTTCCCGATGTTTGCAGTTAGTTAGAAAACCACTTTCTTACCGTCTTCAACAATGTTTGGTTTACTTCGGAATCTTCTAAGGCCGTAATCCGACGAATTTCGTGACCGAAGCGACGGATTTCTTCTCCAAAACGACCCGCCATTGTGCCGCGTGATCTTCGCGAGACTGGCTTATGAATAAATTATCCGTGACGTCACACTGTGTGAAGATGGTTGTTTACCAACATGGCAACAAGCGTAACTGCAGACGAAATTGAACCGTACATGTTCGAACTACCAGTTTCTCTCCTCGAATCAAGCATGAAAGATGAGGAGCGGAGGCCACTTCCAGCAGTAGTGAAAAGACAGTGACGATGAAAATTGCGACTCTGTTTGTCTCAGCGATCAAAGGTAAACACGCCCGCTCTCTGTGCTGAACTTATCGTCTGCTTTCGAGTCTGTGCTATTTTTTTCACTCTCGCCTTGTCAACGCACTCGCGAATAAGTGGGATATTGTTTAAGTGTTCATGCATTGCATGCACGAGTAAAAGAACAACAGCTCATCGCAGTTTTAACTGTTCTTGATTATTTCAGAGACTGGTGTCAGAGTGGCCACTGTACCTGTTGTATTGTGTGGGAGGGGCAGATTTGAGAGAGAGAGGAAGCTAGCCTGAGGTACATTGTAGAATGAAAACTTGCAGGGGAGCAAGAATGCATCACCAGCCACGAAGGTGTACATACAACTTTTTTTGAGGTGCCTATATTTGTTTGATTGTTAAATGTATGTATTTGTTGTTGTTTTTAAAGGCTATCAAGAAAACTGTTGTCATTTAAATTTGTAACACTCAGGCACATATAGTTTCACACACACACAAGATTAACTCACTTGCATGCCCACAGAAGAAGTTTGCTCTTCACATTGTTCTGTTGTTGTTGTTTTTATAATGTAATCATTGTAACATCAACACTCAGTAATAACCAATATTACAACACAATCACTTTTTCATCAGAACTCACTCACATACTACATGTATTAAACCCTGGTTTATGGACACTTGCATTTGTACTTTGCATGGGAAAGCAGCCTGAATTTCAGATGAACTTTAATAAAAAGAAGATTTATATGTATGTTGCTCTAGATGCATGTTTTAATAAATAATAATGACATTCAGGAAAGTAAAAGGACTGTTGAAGTTTGCTGTTGTAAAATGTCTGATGATTAGGGTTCTGTTGCACATTTAGTGAATTGACTGTACCAATTGCTGTTATTATTTACACCCAATCAGTGCATCCACATGATATTATGTAGCTTAAATTAAAGAACATGTTTTGATGTGTTCAGAACATACCGACAAGTTGCACACTCACTGACTTTCCGAAAGAACAGGAAAGTTCTTCCTGCCTGTCTGGTCACTGCCATCAGAGACCTCTTTCTGTCACAGAGCTACACAGGCTTCAAATATATGTAAGATAAATAAAAGGTACATTACAACTCTCAACTGCGGGGTGTGTGTGTGTGTGTGGGGGGGGGGGATGTGCATAACCATTGCATACTTAAGGTCGGCTTAAACTGCAAACAGAAATGTGGAGCTTGCATAACAATTCTTGCTTTGGCAGATTTGGAGATAGGCAGCCTCAGTCTATATAGTTGGTCACCAGTTGGGGCGTCCTGCTTGGTGACAACTTGAGCTTTGTCAACTGGTCTAGCTGTAGCAGTCAAAGTCTGGGCACTGTTGCATTGTAGTCTTGCTGTGTATGCAGAGCTTTGTTGTAGCTGCCATAGGCCAGTGTTGCCATAGACCAGTGTTAGGATCACCACCCCCTCAAACAGCTCCTTCAGTTAACCTGATGCCTGTTTTAGACAGAAAAAAAAGTTACCACAATCAGCAGAACTTTCACTGGAGAATGGGCATAATTCTTTCATACTTTCTTTCTCATAGCTTTTTTTGGTTTTTATAATCTCTTCATTACACTAAATAACATCCATCTTAAGACCTATTTTGAGCCTGAATTTAAGTTGACTAGTAATGATATTAATCATAATGTATTTATTTTTATAATGTACAAACTAGAGTATGTATGTGGATATGTGTGTGATGGTGCTGGTATGGATATGCGTGGTTTGGGTTATGTGTGTACTGATGTGTACATTTTATGTGTTTTGTATGTTTTGCGAGTGCGATTTTATGTGATGTTATTCTGTACACCAGCCAAAACAAAATGTCTGGTATATTAGATAATAAACGCACCTTTAAATTTATTAGCGACTACACCCCGTCACCCTGCAGTCCCCCTCCCCCCCATTACACCCTACACTTTTAACATTGTATAAAAAATCATGTCCCAATATAGGTCCCTAGTTACCTGGGAGGACGTTAAGCTCCATAATCAACATCAACAACGTATTGAATTGAATTGAAAAGCTGGGGTTAGGAGGTCTAACTTCTTGAATTAAAGTGGTTTTTTTCTCAGGTGCATGTAGTTTTTTATTTGCTTGAAATCATGGTGTATTCTGGTTGTAAGAGAAGAGTCAATTTCCTTGTAAGCCTGCAAAATTAAGATTTGTCATTTTTGAAGTACATTTTTGTAAGAGTCCAAAATAGTCCAGGATAAGGAGGAAAAACATAGGGTGGGTCAGGAAATCTGAAACATTGCATAGTTTTGTTTTGCCTATGTAGACACAAAAAGTACTCAGAGTACTTCCCCCCCCCCCCCCAAGAGAGCATAGCTGTTTTAATTATTTTAATGCCACTGTTAGCAAGAGGAGTACTACAGACAGCAATCAAACAGTGGATTTTTTCTGTAGACATTGTTATTTCTGTTTAGGTGTTTCAGTAGTTTTCTATGCGGATAAATCATGCTGCATGATCACTAGAAACAATCCAGCTCTGTAGCATGCAAGTTTTTTAAAGGTTTTTTTCCCATGTTACTCTGAGAGAAAAAAACAACCCACAGAGATAAAGTTGAACTGGCAGTTTGACTGAAGCAGTGGTAATAACACAGAGTGCTCTTCCTACAATCAATTTTTTTTATGTGGATGATGATGTCCATACATGTACAGTTTGGTTGTATTATTTTGCTAGACTATTTGTTTCTGTTAGATATATCTGCTCACATGATTGTTGTTCATAATTTGACATTACATTTACTGCTGATCAAAATGTATTGTTGGAATAGGTCTGCTTAATATTCTGACTGCAGTTTTGTAATAAAATCAAATAACACAGATGTTTTAAGTATCAAAGTGCTTTTCACACACACACACACACACACACACACACACACACACACACACACACACACACACACACACACTCACACACTATGAGTATGACTGCAAACATGAATTTGTACTTGTATTAATTATAATTACTGTATTACAGAACCTGATCTGAAAAAAAGGACAACAGCAAATTATTCATGCAAGCTTGCTGTATTAACGATTTCTTTATCCATTTAATACAACACTGAATTAAAAGATAACAACTATAACAACGTGTGTGTGTTTGTGTGAATGTCTATGTGTATATGGACGGACACTGATTAAACCTGAGACTCATCGATTACCCAGGTGAGTGTAAAAGAGGGAGAGAGAGAGGGAACTTTAAGGTGGGTGCATGGGGACGGGCATGTAGTAACAGATATATGTTTTAATCTGTAATCTTAACACATGTGCTTAAAATTAGGAACAGATGCCATTCCACTACAAATACTGTCAGTCTGACAAAAACGCCCAGTGACACTGAACCCCTATCCCTTACAGAACACATTTAGTATACATGTACTCACTTCCTTTCGTCTGCGTTTAGTGAAAGCAGATCGTTCTGATGACACTGATTGGTATCCGGTTTCTGACCTCCTGTGAGTGGTCAACAATTGTCGGAACTGGAACTGCGTTAGGCAACAGCTGTTTTGTGTGTGCCAGGTTTTCTTGCCGGCTTAACTGCGTTCGCATTGGAAGAAAGTGTCGCGAAACACAGCACATCGTGTTGGCCGTTTCCAGTTAATCAGTCTTGCTGCAGAAGTTGTAAGCCCATCGGAAAAAGGTGACAACTGATGCCTGAACCTTTTTTCTATACTTCATAGCTATCAGCAGCCGTGCGCATTCCTTCGGCGTGCTGTTGATGCTCGATTTAGGCAAACGCCCACTTGAGCGTAAGCTGTAACTTTCGGTTTCCAAACACAAAGTGACGTCACAGCCGGTTCTCGTCTACTGGCGGCCATTTCGAAGTCTCGTTTAGCAGACGAATTTGGCGGAACGTTTTTAATTAAATCACAATGATTAAGCTACGAATCGGTGAATTTCTTTACATTTTTGGAATCTTTAGGTGCATTTCTCTAACCTTCAGTCATCGGTTAGTGGTTCTAATAACCTTTAAAACAGCGTGGTCTGGTCCTTTAACACACTTGTTGGACATCTTCACGAAATGAAGAAAAACAATTCCAGAGATTCCAGCCTTTCTGCCAGACCCCAATCAGCGAGTGTCACTTCGTTGTATCATCCCGGCGCTCACGATGCACGGTGGAATGATGCATCACAAAGCCTGCCAGTGAAAGGCCCGGGCTATCTGAATGGGGTTGTATACTGGCGATGCATAAACACCAGCCATCAACAGAACAACACCAGGTCCCTCTCAGAATAGCAATGCACGGAATCCACTGTCCTGCAGAGGTTGCAGTTGATTATAAAGTCATTACCAGTGTACAGTATGTCCACAGATACCGTGGCTACAGGGAATTTCCCTCTGCACAATCCTTGGTATGCCTGGCCGTTCACGGCGGTAAACTTGAACTTGGCAGCGTTTTGTAATGTTTTGAGGAGATTGAGACGCACACTCTGCGAGTGTATCCTCATTCCGAGCCCACCAATCAACAACAACAAAACTGAACTTGATATGTATCACGGTGATTATGAATACTCCATTTTTAGTTAAATCTAGTAACACTGAGCAAAGCTGAGGTGTTGAGGATTTTACTTACTTTCTCAACAAAAAAATAAACCCCTTCAACAAACCGTACAACAGAAGCTTCGAAACTTACGAAAAATTGTCATTTAAGTTGACGCAACAGTTTCATGTCTTCTGTAAAACATCGTGTAATGTCCCAATATTTGAACTGAAGAAAATCCATAACTAACCAGTTAAATCTCATTGAAGACACAGTACTCAAGAACACACCTGTGAATCTTGCCAAATAGTCGTCAATTGATACAGCAATCCAAGGAATTCTACTTGGTTTAAGCGTGTTTTTTTTTTATTAATTTCTTGTATACATGTTATATACAGTAACAACAATTCTTCTTAGCGTAAGTATATATATAGTTGGTGCAGAAGTAGCAACAGTCTAGAACATCCTGCCACTACCGTGCCTTATTGACACCCAAGGAATTCCCAGAGTGGTACCAGAGACTATAGTGGTACCAGAGACTATAGTGGTACCAGAGACTATAGTGGTACCCAAACACCTGATGGTACACTCCAGGAGAATACTACCCAGTCTATTTGTACTTCTGGTGTACGGTCTGTGAGTCCTTGAAACAAACGGATGGCCGTGGGGGGTATACGCCAGCGTGTGTCTGTCTGACTGTCACGTGAGTGTCACTGTGTGTATGTGCGCGTGTGTGTGTGTGTGTGTCTGTCTGTCTGGGTGTGTGTCTGTGTGTCTCTGTGTGTATGTGTGTGTGTGTGTGTGTGTGTATGTGTGTGTGTGTGTGTGTGTGTGTGTGTGTGTGTGTGTTTGTGTTTGTGTGTGTGTGTTTGTGAGTGCGTTCGTACATCCGTGCGTCTGTGCATGCGTCCGTGTTTTCCCTATCAGATTAAACCACCCACACAAAAAGCTGCGGACAGCTACTGTTTACCAGGCAAGGAACAAACACCGACCACTTTCCCACCCGATGAAACGTTGGTGGGGTAAACGACCTGACAGCAAACGATGCACACTCCTTCAGCTTTCATCATCCTGAGTAATTCATTTTTTCACCGCGTAGAATACCGGCAGCTTTTACCTGTCTAACAACTTCCACCTCCTCTGGCTTTCCTGTTGCTGAGCGAGTATCAACTCGCCTGCTTATATGTTAAAGGTACCTTTCTTTCCGTGAAAAAAAAATTGTGTACATTACCTCTGACTGACCAGGGTTGAGAGTACTGGACACCCACCAACATTCTACAGCCTTGCTACTTTATCTGTGAGAATTATTTTGGAGCTGGGATAACCTAATACCTGCTGACACCTGTGTCGATCCATACCTGTGTAATTAATTCAACACCAACATTCTGCTCCGCACAGGTAGCAGCCTGTCTGGTGATTCTCGGTATGTGTCCAAGTGGAAGGATGTTCTTATCTTTCGCGTGGTCACATTCTATACAATTGGATAGAAAGGAAGGTGTCTTTAAAAACAGTGAATGGGAGGGGGGGGGGGCATCAGTTGCTCTGTCAGTTGTAGGTGGCGCAGACCAACTGATTGATTAGATGTCAGACACACGTTTTGTTGTGTTGGTACCTGGAACTAGTCCTGCCAGCTTCACTAGTTTGGAAGCTACCATCGGAAAGTGGTAAACACACCAACCATCACGTACTGTGCGCTGCCTGTGCATTCCTTTCCATGCGTTTATTATCCAGGCGTGTCCAATATCCTGTAACGCCCTTGGTACAAATTTCACCGATAGCAAAACGCACTTAACTGGAACAGTTTCTCAATAGTCTAAAATACTCAAATGTTACCTCGAACTAAAGCGTAGTTTATATAGTGTCAACTTTAAAAGCAAAACAGTATATGGCTGAACTATGCACCAATAATTCCATTCAAAAATAGTAGTGCTTTTCCTTTCCTACTCACAATACAAGTCACTTGGAAAGAATCTTCAGCCTTCAGTTCATAGAGCTAACAAAATCGAATGAGTTTTAACTTACGGCATACATTATCAGCATTCTCAATGTGTGTGTATAGGTATGCTTCCGTAATACAAAGTACGTTTTGAAAATGTTTTCCAAAATCCATTCCCATTCCAAAAGTAAAACAACACATACAAGTTTACACAATGCAATTAAAATTCAATTCAAACATCAGAAGTAGTGCTTTTCCCATTCTGATTACATCGCTCAACGGCTATTGCCAGTTATCTCTCTGACCGGACGCGAAACTCATACGCGAATCTATCAAAACAAGTTATCTCCCATGCATATGTTGTTTGCGAGCCGTGTTCGCGAGACGAAAATAATTGCAGATTGGCCGACTTCGACAGTGATCTCCGTTCTGTTCTTCACAGTTATGATAAAGACATCGTTCTAAGGTCAAAACAAGTCGAAATTTTGGGACTGCTGCCGGAAGGAGCCCGTAATATATGGTTGCATCACTACAGAAACAAGAAGAGCAAACGCTCGATCGAGTCACTTTCGCAGTTCTGAATATTATATGAGGCATCAGATGGACAGGAAGAAATTGCTATTCACAACACAATGAGTCACGTTCACATAAAATTTGAGCCCGGTCACTTTTATAGTTTCCGAGAAAAGCCCAACGTTAAGTTGTGTGTTGCCGAACAGAAAAGGCTAGTTATCTCCCTTGTTTTTCTGATAACGTTCGTAAAAGGCTACAGATGTAAATACTTTGATGTAAAGAATAATCCTACAAAGTTTCAATCACATCCGATGAACTTTGTCAAAGATATAAAATGTCTAATTTTTCCTTTGACGCTGACCTGTGACCTTGAAAAAGGTCAAAGGTCAACGAAACCATCGTTAAAGTGTAGAGGTCATTGGAGGTCACGACTAAACAAAATATGAGCCCGATCGCTTTGATAGTTTCCGAGAAAAGATATAAAATGTCTAATTTTTCCTTTGACGCTGACCTGTGACCTTGAAAAAGGTCAAAGGTCAACGAAACCATCGTTAAAGTGTAGAGGTCATTGGAGGTCACGACTAAACAAAATATGAGCCCGATCGCTCTGATAGTTTCCGAGAAAAGTCCAACGTTAAGGTGGTGTCTACGGACGGCCGGCCGGACGGCCGGACGGCCGGCCGGCCGGACAGACTAACACTGACCGATTACATAGAGTCACTTTTTCTCAAGTGACTCAAAAATCGTCTGCTTCAGCGAACGCCGAAATCAAACGGTTGATTATCACGTGACACTTTTGGCATATTTAGAGTTGTTTGCGCAGTAAATACAGCCGCGAAAAAATAGCTCCCTTGAAACTGTCTTACAAATCAATTCCTTTGTAATTTAAAAATTACACAACACCATGAAAAATCATTATCGACGATCGCGAATCTGCTTATATCAATAATATTAATACATTACAAAAAGCTCTAAATATGTATATAAAAAAAATATAAAAAAAAATTAAAAATTAAAAAAAAAATAAAAATCGGTTTCCTTGCCAGACAAGGCAACTCAAGGCATCCTGTCAAGGAGAGAATGAGCCGAACTCATTTTGACCTGAGGTCAGGATGTGCTTTTCCATGCTAACACACAAAAAGAAATCAACATGGAGTGAATCCGCAGTCTTCGCAAAACAAACCAAGTACATGATTTTCAACTTACTGCGTAAAGAATGTGCTGACTGCTGTCTAACCCACAGACGTCTTTCAGCAACGTTGCACGGGAACTCTGCAGACGGCTTACGTAACCTTACATGTTACAGCATCTTATCTACAAAAAACATCATCTCACTGTTTTTCGGCTACACGTGAAAGTTTGGCATTGACGGAATATCCACAGGTGTGTTTTTATCCAATTACTTTTGGGTTTACGTGGCGGATGGAGGTGCACTTTCATTTCATTACTGCTGGATTTGTGCTTACGGGTGAAACTGATAGGCAACGGGGGAGAATTCAACCCTCTACCCCATTCCGAATAATTGCTCTGTGGTGAAAAGATAGAAGATTCAATGCAGTGCAATTTGCGGGGTATACGTGTAGCCAGGGAGCGGCTAGGAGCGGCATTTGGGATGTAATTAAAAAGAAGTAAAACAGATCGTGAGTAAACAGCTTTCCTCTATACTGTACCTCTTTGCTATGAATGGTAATGTATCTACCTTGCACGGCTGTTACAACATCCTTTCTCCTCTCACTGTCCTTTTTCCCTAACTTATTTTCTTTTTCCCTCTGTCTTTCTTCTCTCGTGTCTTCATTTTCTTTCATTTCTTCTTTTTCTTTGACTAGAACTTTCCAAATCAATACGTTGTGAAACTGGTCGAACGAATTATACCATGGGTCGAGAACTGAATGTCAACGTACATGGTTGTGCCGGTAAACGTTCACGACAGGAAATAGAATAAACTTCATGTTGTGTAAATGTTTAAGTCAATAGTTGACATTATACACAGTTACTTGAAACTCTCAAAACAAAACGTCCTGTTCTTACTATAAAGCCAACAACTAGGACGGGGTTTCTTTGTCTTTTATTTCTTATTTATTTTATTTTCGCAAGACACTCGATCAGTAGGAATAACTCACATACAACAAAATTCTTTCTTTGTGTCCGTCTTTCTTTCTTAAATCCATGTTCATGTTTGTGTTTTACCTTGGCAGGAACAAACTCCATTGCTCGTTGTTTTGTTAGAAGTTCGGTCGTCTTATTGTCTGTTGGAAGAAGTTCCGTCGCGTAATGGTCCAGCTAGCTCTTTACTGACACGTTTCGAACGCTTGCTAAAATGTAGGAACTTAAAAGGTCTATGCGTTATGAACTGCTCGTCAAAACTAACTCTTATTTTGTTTCATGTAAGCCAGCTATATATACTTTTCTGAATTGAAAATGTGTATCTGGTGTCTCACGAGTCGTTCTTGATTTATCCACATAATATTATGTCTCTTCTGACGTTTTGTAGGAACTTGAAGTTCTATGCGTTATGAACTGCTCATCAAAGCTAAGTCTCATTTTTGTTCATTCAAGTAAGCCAGCTATACGTTTCTGAATTGAACATGTGTATCTGGTGTCTCGTTCTTGATTTATTCACATAATAGTATGCCTCTTCTGACGTTTTGTCCAGAGCGTAAATCCGGGACAAAAGAACATAAACGCGCATGTGATTCTTTTACCGATAACAAGCAGAGAGCAAACAGGCGGACATGTCTGTCAATCAGAACATGCAGTGGTATTTACACACTGCGCCTAGTTCTCAATAGGCTTACACTACAGACACCAGTCTTCTCAACTAGGCCTTAAAGGCACAATACGCCTCCCGTAAACCATCACAGATACTGTCAGGCTTTTACACACAGTACAAACACCCTTTCGTTTAAACACACACCGCTTGAGAACATCCTAGGTGCCCTACGTAAAGAGCGAGCATTTTTCATAAGAATTAATTTTGAGGAATGTCTGATCAGACAACCGGACGGTGCGTTTTGGCGCTAGACCTAACTTTTAAAATCTAAATAATAAATTGACAGCTTGTTACACAAACATTCTTAAATCATAAAAGAATTCTTTTTTCATCAAGACAAGATCAGTACAATTCGAAGTTTTGAAAGTTTGAAAAAAGAAAAGCCCGGAAGCAGGGTCACGCAAGGTCGTGGTTCTCGTAGCAGACGATGGTTATGCATATCGCCAGTTCCTCTGAACAGTCAAAAGCCATCGCTAGAGTTCGTGTGAATCGCAGTCGTTTGTTGCGTTTAAATTCAGAGGTACATAATAACGTGCTATTACAGATAAGCTTACAGCGAGTCGCATTGAAATCACAAACTGACGACTACATTGTGAAAAAAAAGAAACTGGATCACACGGGTTCACGATGGCTCAGGGGTAAGATAAACCACGCAAAAATAAATTCTTTGAAAATTGCTCGCTCTTTACGTAGGGCACCTAGGATCTTGTCAAGCGGTGAGTGTTAAAATGAAAGGGTGTTTGTACTGTGTGTAAAAGCCTGACAGTATAGATCTGTGATGGTTTACGGGAGGCTTACTGTGCCTTTAAGAGGGATGGTAAATAGAACTTATAATTATGGTCGTGACACAGCGTTCGGGAAAACCCGGTGCAAGTTGCACAACACACTTTTACACACTGAAAAGCGTCAACAGATACACATTTGCTGATTGTTTTTATTGTTTGTTTGTTATTTTATAGATCAATGGACTCCTAAATATCCAGTCTCTTTACATAATTATCAACTGCGTTTGCGAAATGTAAAAAAAATAAAAAAAATATAAATATATAGTGTTTTTTTGAAACCCTGTATTTGTCCCTTTGCAAGATTTTTGTTAACTTTGATATCTTGTCAACTTTACCACGTACCCTTTGAGCTGCTGAAGCGGGCTCGGATAACCCCCTGTGTTCTTGAGACAAGAACCATTAACAACCAACCAACCAACCAACCAACCAACCACCAACCTTTTTAGCTGAATTCCCCAAAACCTGGGTGCTGGACACCTGCGCGGTCAGAAGCTCAAAATGTCAAATTTCAGAAAAATATAAAGAATGTTGTTGTTGTTGTTGGTGGTGGTGTTGTTGTTGTTGTTGTTGTTGTTGTTGTTGTTGTTGTTGTTGTTGTTGTTGTTGTTGTTTTTGTTGTTGTGACGTTCTGCATTCTTTGCTCGAAGCACATGAATTTCAAACCTCATTTGACAAAGAAATCTTTATGCCGGGCGTTTTTGCGAGCTGCCACATATGTTTAAGGAACTTCACACGTAGTTATGTCTTATACTCCTGGAACGACAACTTAACTGATCTTGATGAAGAAGCACGGCGAACAGGCCAAGGTGTCACAAAGGAATCAGTATGTTGGACTTCCTTACGCGCTGCAACATATGTTTAAGGCCCTTTCACACGTGTCTGATAATACTGGAACGACAACTTAGCAAACCTCGATAAAGGAGTACGGCAACAGACCAAGGTGTCACACAAAAATCAGTATGTCGGGCTTTCTTAAGCGCTGCCACATATGTTTAAGGCCACTTCACAAGTAGCTGAAAATACAGGAACGAAGCACAACAAACAGGCCAAGGTGTCGCACAGAAATCAAGGCCTCTTCACACGTGTCTGATAATACTGGAACGACAACTTAGCACCCCTTGACAAAGAAACACGGCGAACAGAAGCTGCCGCAAAGAAATCAGTATGTCGGGATTTCTTTTGCGCTGATGTACATGTTTAAGGCCCCTTCACACGTGTCAGATAATACTGGAACGACAACTTAGCTGAAGAGTACGGCAAACAGGCCAAGGTGTCACAAAGAAATCAGTATGTCGGACTCCCTTACACGCTGCCACATAATATGTTTAAGGCCCCTTCACACGTGTCTGATAATACTGGAAAGACAAGTTAGCACCCCTAGACGAAGAAGCACAGCAAACAGGCCAAGGTGTCGCTCACCGGCGACGGATCAATTGGAAAGCAAACATTTACACAGCAATCACTCTGACGCAACCCGCCTAACGCAGTCTGTAATAGCTGCATGCTTCACCATTCCGGGGTTGGCTGCTTGTTGGTTTTTAACGTCCCTCCAGCCTATTTTTGGCTATGCGGGACCGATGGAAGTGTGTACCCTTTTTACATTTAGTCAAGTTTTGACTAAATGTTTTAACGTAGAGGGAGGAATCGAGACGAGGGTTGTGGTGTATGTGTGTCTGTCTGTCTGTGTGTGTGTGTGTGTAGAGCGATTCAGACCAAACTACTGGACCGATTTTTATGAAATTTGACATGAGAGTTCCTGGGAATGATATCCCCGGAAGCTTTTTTTCTTTTTTTCGATAAATACCTTTGATGACGTCATATCCGGCTTTTTGTAAAAGTTGAGGCGGCACTGTCACACCCTCATTTTTCAATCAAATTGATTGAAATTTTGGCCCAGCAATCTTCGACGAAGGCCGGACTTCGGTATTGCATTTCAGCTTGGTGGCTTCAAACTTAATTAATGACTTTGGTCATTAAAAATCTGAAAATTGTAAAAAAAAAAAAAAATTTTAAACGATCCAAATTTACGTTTATCTTATTCTTCATCATTTTCTGATTCCCAAAACATATAAATATGTTATATTCGGATTAAAAACAAGCTCTGAAAATTAAAAATATAAAAATTATTATTAAAATAAAATTTCCGAAATCGATTTAAAAACAATTTCATCTTATTTCTTGTGGGTTCCTGATTCCAAAAACATATAGATGTGATATGTTTGGATTAAAAACACGCTCAGAAAGTTAAAAAGAATATAGATAAAGAAAAGCGTGCCATCCTTCTCAGCGCAACTACTACCCCGCTCTTCTTGTCAATTTCACTGCCTGTGAATCGAGCGGTGGACTGACGATGTTACGAGTTTACGCTCTTGCTGTAAAAATACAGTGAGTTCGGTTTCATTCTGTTAGTTCGACAGCTTGACTAAATGTTGTAATTTCGCCTTACGCGACTTGTTAAGATTACATGGTGGTCTCTTTGTTTAAAACTATTTACTTTTTCATTTAGGTCTGTTAGCCTACAGTAAAATGAAGAAGGTTCAAAACGTCGGGTGTTTTCGCACTTGAAGCAAGGACTGGGTGGCCGAGTGGTAACGCACTTGCGCTCGGAAGCGAGAGGTTGCGAGTTCGACCCTGGGTCAGGGCGTTAGCAATTTTCTCCCCCCTTTCCTAACCTAGGTGGTGGGTTCAAGTGCTAGTCTTTCGGATGAGACAAAAAACCGAGGTTCCTTCGTGTACACTACATTGGGGTGTGCACGTTAAAGATCCCACGATTGACAAAAGGGTCTTTCCTGGCAAAGTTGTATAGATAAAAATGTCCACCAAAATACCCGTGTGACTTGGAATAATAGACCGTGAAAAGTAGGATATGCGCCGAAATGGCTGCGATCTGCTGGCCGATGTGAATGCGTGATGTATTGTGTATAAAAATTCCATCTCACACGGCATAAATAAATCCCTGCGCCTTGAATATGTGCGCGATATAAATTGCATAAAACAAAAAATTAAAATAAAAAATAAAAAATAAAAAATCCCTGCGCTTAGAACTGTACCCACGGAATACGCGCGATATAAGCCTCATTTTGATTGATTGATTGATTGATTGTTACTTCAAATATCGTTCAAATATTGGTAGCTACAGCGATACAGACTGACAAAAAAGCAACGGTGCATAATCATGCGTAAATATTCCTGCAAAAAATACTTACTAACTGCAACTTTTGCTGAGGCTTGTGTAAGTTACTTTCTGAACGGTTCCAAGTTTTAGAAGTAGGGGTACCGTGACTTTTAAATACTCCTGTAGTTTGCTCCAAGCTGTTTCAACATGCCCTTGAACAATTCTGACCGACTTTAAAACCAATCTACTGGTGAATAGTCCCAAAAGTGCGAAATGTGCAGGTAAATTAACATGTCTGGAGCCGCTGCAGACAAATTGAACAGCCCGTACCGGTAAGTGGCAACATTAGCCGCACTACAACTTGCTCTTCATCAAAAATCATTCGTGAAGTCTCTTCAAATACCATGAACACAAATAGCGACTCTTTTAGATAACGACTGATTCATAGGGCCGTTGTACGGTCAACTTTCCTGCACTCACATTGGAGACAGTCAGAGACGGGGAAAACGTCAACAACAACAAAAGCCAACCAGGGATTCTTTCGTCAAATGAAGGGCAATTTGGGCTATCATAAGACAGACATTTGTCACGACCGAGTGCAAGATAGAGAAAGAAACACAACGTCAACAACAACAACAAAGTTCGACTTTAAATCTTCTTACCGTACAAAAGCCAAAGTTCTCCAACTCTTCTTCCGCCAAGAAGAAGTTTGACGTAAAGAAAGGGAAAGACAGGTGGCTGTGGTAAGAATCCCTGAACAATGCAATGTTGTCCAGGCCACTGTTGTGATAGTCAGCTCAGCGTAACGCACGCCTTCTTCAAAGCGTGACACACATTCTCTGCAAACTGCACTTGGGGTCAGTTTGGCACAGTAAACCAACTTCTGGATCCATAAACTTTTACGGGAAAACTGTTGCTGTTCTGTCGTCTCGTTGCTTTGCTCTGCGTCTAAGTAGGAAATAGACAGACGTAGTGGTAGAAACCGATAAGACAAATCTAACCAGGATGAAGTTAAGTATGTCTTAGGCCTTCCGTGTAAAGGATACAAAAAAATATATTTTGTCTGTCTGTGTGTTTTACAATCAAACGTTTGTCTGCTTATTTCAATAGGACGAATAAAGATGTTACTTCAAGTGACAGCAATGAAAGTTTTACACTGAGTCGGAAACTGTCAAAGTAGATGGACATTAAATGCCACACTCTGGCTAATCACAATTCGGCGTGGTGCACTCTCCGACGGACAACAAGCTATGCACTGGTCACACAGGTAGTGTGCAGAGTGCAGAAGGGCAAACACCTCGCGGGCACCTGTGTGACTGTTAGAGATCAAAGGATTGGCAGGACAGGTAGGACAACACTATCGCAATGATCAATTCACCCTTATGAATAAGACGCTGCAATCTCACAATGGTACTGACCACATCTTTTATAGTTGATATAATCCTAAGCGATAATAAAAAATAAAAATAATAATATTAATTAATTATTTTTTAGACTTTAAACTGTCAAAACTTGTTGAATCTCAAATGGTAGTGATATAATGTACTAACGGATGATTGACTAAAACATTGTCCAAAACGAAAGGTCGTCCGTCTTATGTTATCTCAGAATATAGGACCAATCTTTCAGCTATCCATCTGGTTCGTCCTATCAATCACAGCTTTTCACTTTCTCGGTGTCAAACAGGACTTGCACAGTGTCGACCTGACCGTGACCTCACATTCAAAACTGACACCAACACCACTCGCCTTCACACACCACAGAGGGCTAGTTATCAAATGAACACCTGTGACTTTTAGAAGTTAACAACAAAAGATAAACAAGGTTATCATGTCACATAATGGATTAATCTCCTAGGAAACACTGACACAAATGTATCGTCTCAATCACAACAAGGCCATGGATGTTCCACCACCATCGCACAAAACGAACACACAAAGGAATACCGTCTCACTTCTGACGCGGCTAAGCCGCCCACTTTGAAGCAGAGTCGCAGCAGCCAAACAAAAGTTTAATTCACCTCAGCCGTCCGAAAAGACACACACAGTTTCGATCAGGGTCTCTGCCAAAGAGTCACCGAGTCAGGGCAAAAGTTGAAGGCCTACGCGAGGTGTTGGCTGCAGTCCCCCTGTGCAGCACGGAGACAGAACAGTAGGGGCCAGAGACAAGAAAGTCGTAGGGGCCAGGTCCAGAGACAGGGAAGTGGTAGGGTCCAGGTCTAATCGGGAGGCCAGGAGACAGGACAGCACCCACAGGCCGCTGTCAGTGTCACCACGTGTGGACAGGCCATAGGCTGGACACTGCACCCCCCTCCCCCACTCAGCCCCGTTCCCCATGTCCTCAAGGCACACACGGGGGGCATGTCAATAAACCCTGTAGGGTCGGGAAGGGGAGGGCAAGGGGGAGGGGAAGGAGCGAGAGGGAAGGCCGTGCCTTGCTTGATGCACAGGTCAATGCACAAGGCCCCATCAGTGTTTGAACAAAAGCGAAAGCGGTGGGACTGGTTTTTTGTTTGTCGGATGCAGAAATTGTTTGCATTTGAGTGGGTTGCATTTTTAGGGGGTCACCCTCTATGTGTACTGTTTGCAAAACCCTAGCTGCGTACGCGTCTGATAAGTTTTGCTAATAAAGAATGGATGTAAAAATCGCAAAATGCAACGTTTTACAATATGAAAGGGACTACTTGTACTGACGCCACTGAAAGACAGATGCTGATGGCGAAGTGGTCATTGGCATACATTGTGAACCAACGGTAGAGGCTCCAACGAACGTGCAATTTGTCTTAGATACGGTTGGTTACTTGAGTTTTACGTCCTCACAGGAACTAGAGCCTATTAGGGACATGAAGTGTTTATATATGCTAAAATCTTGAATACGTACATCTGCTTATCTTTTAAGCACATTGGAAGCTAAAAGCCTAAAAACCAAATCCCTTCAGCAAACGTCAAGATACATACGTAGGCTGTTCCATAATTAGTTAGAATCAGTCTCAGAAACGGAAACACATATAAACAATCCAATTATGCCATTTTCTGGACTAACCCTCCCCTAGCCGACACCCAACTGGCCATCCTTTCAAACGAGCTCGTTCAGACCTCGGACCACGAGACATCGGAATACCTTCTATGGTCCTCGTGAAGGCTCGGACACAGTCTTCAGGGCTCTTTACACGTCTTTCCAAGGCTGTTTTTTGACATTAGAGAAGAGGCTGAACTAGCATGGGGAGAGGTCAGGTTAATAGGGTGGATGAGACAACAGCAGCGCTTCCTTTAAAGCCAAGAACTCTCTTGTCGCAAAGGCAGAATGCACCGGCGCGTTGTCATGTTACAGAATGAGCCGTAGAATACCCGTGTTTTGGCGATGTCCGTGCCAAGCTTCGATACATTTAGGCAGATAGTGGCGGACATGGCAATCAGACGTGTCTGTGTCTGTATCAGTATGCCTGCCCCCAAGAGGCACATTGTCTAAATGCCCTGATCTGGCAACGAAAGATGCCACCATATTTTATTTTATTTAGTGTTTTTTGTCATTT
The DNA here is from genome assembly GCF_037325665.1 of Littorina saxatilis. Taxonomy (NCBI): domain Eukaryota; kingdom Metazoa; phylum Mollusca; class Gastropoda; order Littorinimorpha; family Littorinidae; genus Littorina; species Littorina saxatilis. The sequence continues at coordinate 3,894,420 of NC_090250.1, read as the reverse complement.
GAATTTGGCTGGAGGTGGGTCACATCGAACAACGCCCAGAAAGACGACAGTTGTTTGGTTCCAGGCTGGAACGGATAAATCTTTCGGATGAGACGAAAAACCGAGGTCCCTTCGTGTACACTACATTGGGGTGTGCACGTTAAAGATCCCACGATTGACAAAAGGGTCTTTCCTGGCAAAATTGTATAGGCATAGATAAAAATGTCCACCAAATACCCGTTTGACTTGGAATAATAGGCCGTGAAAGGTGAATGTTCGCCTAATAGGCTTGAAGTTTGCTGGTCGATGTGAATGTGTTATATATTGTGTGTCAAAAAATTGTCTGTTTGTCTGTCTGTCTGTAAAAAATTCCATTTCAAACGGCAGAAATTAATATGTAAAGCGCGGAGAGCACAGTTGTGGTTCGCGCTATTTTAGCTCCCCATAATAAATAAATAAATAATAAATCAAGGTTTCGTAACTACTGACGATATTCCGTATTGCTTCTGACTAGCCACTGGTGATTTTTTCAAGTATTGACGGTCAGGCACCACTCTGCCATACTCCTCTTCCTCCCGTCACTGAGTTCATGTGGTACCAAACGGGCACATCGCTTTGGGGCAATCACATATTTGTGTAAGATCTTTTCCACTTCAGAACTTACCCAGGGTATCTTGCATCTCCTTGGTTGTGATTCGGGGATCTTCTCTTATCATTTGCCCAACAGTGCTAATGTTTTGGAGGGTTACGTATGAAATTTGTAGACCAAGGTGGATATCACTTTCTAGGCTCCATCTACCCCGCTTTAGATTGCTTGTACAAGTTTTACACCATGGCCCTACAAAGAGCGATCATCCCAAAAATGTCACCCAACTTCCATGCGAATCGGCTCCTTTACCCCTTTTTGTAGAACTTTATAGTAAGTCATTGCTCGGAGTCTCATACAGTGCGCAGTCAGTATTTTTCTGAGTCGATTCTGTGAAAACGACGGGATTTTTTTGTGTCCAGCCATACGATAGTGTTTGACGGCACGATTTTGTATTTAACGCCATATTGCCCCGATTCCTAATAATAATGGAACACCCATTGTTGGTGTTGGGTTTTTTTCTTTTAGACTGAATGGACGCAATCATTTTGTAACACATTATCTTTGTAGAGTACTAAAGTGCAAAACAACCCTTGATGTCAAGAAAGAAAGAAAATCAAAACATACCATAACATTTCACGCCGTCGTTGGAGGGAAACAGAAGCTTTAAAAACAAACTACTCGCCACTGAATCCTGAGCATACTGTCTCCATGTCATTGACTGATTCAGTTTTACCGGGACTGCGGATGTTTGAGGATCGAGAGGTCAGTCATTGTCCGCTGAGGGATTATCGCACAAACAGAAAGGACGGGGTTGTGTTTTTCTTCACAATGACTGGGAGGAAAGTAGAGTACCCAGCACAGAACTAGGGAGAAGATTATACATCTTTACCAGTGGCTTTGTCCTTGAGAGTTTTGTACTAAAGAAGTGGGCGGGGATGTAGCTCAGTCGGTAGCGCGCTGGATTTGTCATCCAGTTGGCCGCTGTCAGCGTGAGTTCGTCCCCACTTTCGGCGAGAGATTTATTTCTCAGAGTCAACTTTGTGTGCAGACTCTCCTCGGTGTCCGAACACCCCCGTGTGTACACGCAAGCACAAGACCAAGTGCGCACGAAAAAATCCTGTAATCCATGTCAGAGTTCGGTGGGTTATAGAAACACGAAAATACCCAGCATGCTTCCTCCGAAAACGGCGTATGGCTGCCTAAATGGCGGGGTAAAAAACGGTCATACACGTAAAATTCCACTCGTGCAAAAAAACACGAGTGTACGTGGGAGTTTCAGCCCACGAACGCAGAAGAAGAAGAAGAAGAAGTACTGAAGAAGTTCAGCCTGAATGAAGCTTTGATGTCAGTGAATCATGGTGGCGTTAAAAGTCATAGCTCTGATAGTCTACACCAAGACAGGCAGTGGAACAAACAAGTTGTTTGGTTCAGTGGCGTTAACAGTCAGAGCTGTGAGAGTGTACACCAAGACAGGCAGTGGGACAAAAAAGGTGTTTGGTTCAGTGGCGTTAAAAGTCAGAGCTGTGAGAGTGTACACCAAGACAGGCAGTGTGACAAAAAAGGTGTTTGGTTCAGTGGCGTTAAAAGTCAGAGCTGTGAGAGTGTACACCAAGACAGGCAGTGGGACAAAAAAGGTGTTTGGTTCAGTGGCGTTAAAAGTCAGAGCTGTGAGAGTGTACACCAAGACAGGCAGTGGGACAAAAAAGGTGTTTGGTTCAGTGGCGTTAAAAGTCAGAGCTGTGAGAGTGTACACCAAGACAGGCAGTGGGACAAAAAAGGTGTTTGGTTCAGTGGCGTTAAAAGTCAGAGCTGTGAGAGCGTACACCAAGACAGGCAGTGTGACAAAAAAGGTGTTTGGTTCAGTGGCGTTAAAAGTCAGAGCTGTGAGAGTGTACACCAAGACAGGCAGTGTGACAAAAAAGGTGTTTGGTTCAGTGGCGTTAAAAGTCAGAGCTGTGAGAGTGTACACCAAGACAGGCAGTGGGACAAAAAAGGTGTTTGGTTCAGTGGCGTTAAAAGTCAGAGCTGTGAGAGTGTAAACCAAGACAGGCAGTGGGACATAAAAGGTGTTTGGTTCAGTGGCGTTAAAAGTCAGAGCTGTGAGAGTGTACACCAAGACAGGCAGTGGGACAAAGAAGGTGTTTGGTTCAGTGGCGTTAAAAGTCAGAGCTGTGAGAGTGTACACCAAGACAGGCAGTGGGACAAAGAAGGTGTTTGGTTCAGTGGCGTTAAAAGTCAGAGCTGTGAGAGTGTACACCAAGACAGGCAGTGGGACAAAGAAGGTGTTTGGTTCAGTGGCGTTAAAAGTCAGAGCTGTGAGAGTGTACACCAAGACAGGCAGTGGGACAAAGAAGGTGTTTGGTTCAGTGGCGTTAAAAGTCAGAGCTGTGAGAGTGTACACCAAGACAGGCAGTGGGACAAAGAAGGTGTTTGGTTCAGTGGCGTTAAAAGTCAGAGCTGTGAGAGTGTACACCAAGACAGGCAGTGGGACAAAGAAGGTGTTTGGTTCAGTGGCGTTAAAAGTCAGAGCTGTGAGAGTGTACACCAAGACAGGCAGTGGGACAAAGAAGGTGTTTGGTTCAGTGGCGTTAAAAGTCAGAGCTGTGAGAGTGTACACCAAGACAGGCAGTGGGACAAACAAGGTGTTTGGTTCAGTGGCGTTAAAAGTCAGAGCTGTGAGAGTGTACACCAAGACAGGCAGTGGGACAAAGAAGGTGTTTGGTTCAGTGGCGTTAAAAGTCAGAGCTGTGAGAGTGTACACCAAGACAGGCAGTGGGACAAAGAAGGTGTTTGGTTCAGTGGCGTTAAAAGTCAGAGCTGTGAGAGTGTACACCAAGACAGGCAGTGGGACAAAGAAGGTGTTTGGTTCAGTGGCGTTAAAAGTCAGAGCTGTGAGAGTGTACACCAAGACAGGCAGTGGGACAAAAAAGGTGTTTGGTTCAGTGGCGTTAAAAGTCAGAGCTGTGAGAGTGTACACCAAGACAGGCAGTGGGACAAAGAAGGTGTTTGGTTCAGTGGCGTTAAAAGTCAGAGCTGTGAGAGTGTACACCAAGACAGGCAGTGGGACAAAGAAGGTGTTTGGTTCAGTGGCGTTAAAAGTCAGAGCTGTGAGAGTGTACACCAAGACAGGCAGTGGGACAAAAAAGGTGTTTGGTTCAGTGGCGTTAAAAGTCAGAGCTGTGAGAGTGTACACCAAGACAGGCAGTGGGACACAGAAGGTGTTTGGTTCAGTGGCGTTAAAAGTCAGAGCTGTGAGAGTGTACACCAAGACAGGCAGTGGGACAAAGAAGGTGTTTGGTTCAGTGGCGTTAAAAGTCAGAGCTGTGAGAGTGTACACCAAGACAGGCAGTGGGACAAAGAAGGTGTTTGGTTCAGTGGCGTTAAAAGTCAGAGCTGTGAGAGTGTACACCAAGACAGGCAGTGGGACAAACAAGGTGTTTGGTTCAGTGGCGTTAAAAGTCAGAGCTGTGAGAGTGTACACCAAGACAGGCAGTGGGACAAAGAAGGTGTTTGGTTCAGTGGCGTTAAAAGTCAGAGCTGTGAGAGTGTAAACCAAGACAGGCAGTGGGACAAACAAGGTGTTTGGTTCAGTGGCGTTAAAAGTCAGAGCTGTGAGAGTGTAAACCAAGACAGGCAGTGGGACAAAGAAGGTGTTTGGTTCAGTGGCGTTAAAAGTCAGAGCTGTGAGAGTGTAAACCAAGACAGGCAGTGGGACAAAGAAGGTGTTTGGTTCCGTGGCGTTAAAAGTCAGAGCTGTGAGAGTGTAAACCAAGACAGGCAGTGGGACAAAGAAGGTGTTTGGTTCAGTGGCGTTAAAAGTCAGAGCTGTGAGAGTGTAAACCAAGACAGGCAGTGGGACAAACAAGGTGTTTGGTTCAGTGGCGTTAAAAGTCAGAGCTGTGAGAGTGTAAACCAAGACAGGCAGTGGGACAAAGAAGGTGTTTGGTTCAGTGGCGTTAAAAGTCAGAGCTGTGAGAGTGTAAACCAAGACAGGCAGTGGGACAAACAAGGTGTTTGGTTCAGTGGCGTTAAAAGTCAGAGCTGTGAGAGTGTAAACCAAGACAGGCAGTGGGACAAAGAAGGTGTTTGGTTCAGTGGCGTTAAAAGTCAGAGCTGTGAGAGTGTACACCAAGACAGGCAGTGGGACAAACAAGGTGTTTGGTTCAGTGGCGTTAAAAGTCAGAGCTGTGAGAGTGTACACCAAGACAGGCAGTGGGACAAAGAAGGTGTTTGGTTCAGTGGCGTTAAAAGTCAGAGCTGTGAGAGTGTAAACCAAGACAGGCAGTGGGACAAACAAGGTGTTTGGTTCAGTGGCGTTAAAAGTCAGAGCTGTGAGAGTGTAAACCAAGACAGGCAGTGGGACAAAGAAGGTGTTTGGTTCAGTGGCGTTAAAAGTCAGAGCTGTGAGAGTGTAAACCAAGACAGGCAGTGGGACAAAGAAGGTGTTTGGTTCAGTGGCGTTAAAAGTCAGAGCTGTGAGAGTGTAAACCAAGACAGGCAGTGGGACAAAGAAGGTGTTTGGTTCAGTGGCGTTAAAAGTCAGAGCTGTGAGAGTGTAAACCAAGACAGGCAGTGGGACAAAGAAGGTGTTTGGTTCAGTGGCGTTAAAAGTCAGAGCTGTGAGAGTGTAAACCAAGACAGGCAGTGGGACAAAGAAGGTGTTTGGTTCAGTGGCGTTAAAAGTCAGAGCTGTGAGAGTGTAAACCAAGACAGGCAGTGGGACAAAAAAGGTGTTTGGTTCAGTGGCGTTAAAAGTCAGAGCTGTGAGAATGTACACCAAGACAGGCAGTGGAACAAACAAGTTGTTTGAAGTGAAGTCAGGTGTGTACATGTCCGCCAACGTGAACGCGTGTTTGGTTCAGTAATAAATTGTCAGTGCTTCGTCAAGTTCAGGAAGAGGAGAAGGATGGGGATACTAAAGAGATACGTGTCAGTAATACGTCCAAAATGCACATATTGAAGCAGATCGAGACACACAACGAACGAACGAGAGAGAGAGAGAGAGAGAGAGAGAGAGAGAGAGAGAGAGAGAGAGAGAGAGAGAGAGAGAGAGAGAACGAACGAACGAACAAACTTTATTACTCAAGGATGGAGATTTTAGGCTGACGCCTAGTCTTACACTGATCTGTCCCTGCTAAACTAAGACATAAAAATAGAGACAATAAAAGGACAATCATCAATCACAATCATACAGTATTAAAAACTACAACATTACCTATACGAATACATAATGCATAACAGAACATTGAAAGTACATGTATGTCAATAAAATACAAAGGAAAAGAAAAGTCGACTCGTTTGTTTCTAAGAGCAGATTTATAAGTTTATCTTGTTGTGCTCCCTTAATTACAACTTTCAATTACGGCTTTGTATTTATGCAACTGAATAAAATAAAACCTGTTTAAACCAAAAGTCTACTCGCACACACACGCGCGCCGTATGCCTGCAATCACGCTCGCACACAATCCAACACACACTCGCACACACCCCCTCCCCTCCACAAACACACACCCGCACATACACACACACACCCTCCCCTCCACAAACACACACCCGCACACACACACACACACACACACACACGTACATACACACGCACACACAACCTCATCATCATCATCATCATCATCATCATCATCATCATCATCATCATCATCATCATCATTATCTTCGTCAACATTATTATCATCATCATCATTTGGCTGAACAAAATGTATAGAGGTAATGATAGTGATGCAGAGAGACAGCGGGAGACAGAAAGAGATAGACAGAGAAAGAGATATTTATAATTAGAGTAGGTATTTTTTATTTTATGCAGCTTGTTATCGCGCGCATATTTCAACATACGGATTCAAGGCGCAGGGATTTATTTATGCCGTGTGAGATGGAATTTTTTTTACACAATACATCACGCATTCACATCGGCCAGCAGATCGCAGCCATTTCGCATATCCTACTTTTCACGGCCTATTATTCCAAGTCACACGGGTATTTTGGTGGACATTTTTTTTTTATCTATGCCTATACAATTTTGCCAGGAAAGACCCTTTTGTCAATCGTGGGATCTTTAACGTGCACACCCAATGTAGTGTACACGAAGGGACCTCGGTTGTTCGTCTCATCCGAAAGAGTCCCCATGACATGCATGCAAGCGTCGCGTGTGTCTGGGTTTACAGCCTTCAGAAAAAGACGTCGTGACACAAGACTATGTCAAAACCGACATGAAACCTTAGTTTACTATGCATGCAGTGCACTGTATGCCATTTCGTGCAATGAGGAAAAGGGATGGGTCTCGTAAAAGTGACGACCCACCAGGCTTTCAATGCAATGATCATCGCCTATCCTAACCTTGCCGTTTACTGTTGGTTTCAGTTACTTCTCTTTTTAGTCAAACATTTAAACAAAACGAGGACACAGAAGTAACCGGATTACACTACTTTTGTATCAATATTTGGGCAGCGACAAACTGCCTTCTTCACGATGGTCTGGTGAAAGTACGGAATGACGGCACGTCATGTAGGCTTACAGTGTATCAAATTGTCATCATGAATTATCATTATTTCTCTTTTAAGTTTCAGGTTTTTTTTCTGGTCTGTTGGTTACCAGCATGCAGTGCTGCATTTGTCGTCCTATCAAGTTTCAGGTACGCATTTGTATTATGCTTATTGCTTTTCTGTAGGCATACATCCATTTTTTGAAAGGCTACTTATATAGTTTCGAAGGGCACTAACAACAAATTAGAATATTCAGTCGCTGTATCACTATGCATGATGCTGCTTACTTTCTTTAGTTTACAAGTTTCGAATCTGCTATATCTCATAACAAACGGAATCTACAACCACCAACCCCCCCCCCCCCCCCCCCCCCACCCCCTCCATTTCCTCCTAAACTGCCCCCAAACCCTCGAAATCGGGGCCAAAGCCCCCAAACAATGCAGAACAAACCACGCCACTGAGCGATGAGCTACGGGACGATCGATAAGTTTTTGGCACCAGTTCCTTGCGCCGCCGGCATGCAACATCGCCTGACTCCACAGGCACTTCACGTGCTGGTCAGTTTTGGAAGGGGGGGGGGGGGGCATTGAGAGAAGGGGGTACGTTTCGAAAACTCAGTCGAAGCATGTCGGTTTTGTTACTCGGTATGTGCGCTAAAAAAAGAACGTATACGTAGGCCAGCAAAATAAGATCATAGTTTCCGGCTTTTCTATCGAAACCTAACCCAAAATACGAAGCATCATTATCGGTTTTGTTACTCGTTATGTGTGCTGAAAAAGAACGGATACGTAGGCCAGCAAAATAAGAATTCCGGCTTTTCTATCGAAAACTAACCCCAAACACGAAGCATGTCGGTTTTGCGCGAACAAAGAGAACGGAAGGCCTGCAAAACACGATTTATTTTCCATCGTCCAGCATACAGGAAGGAGGGCCGACAGAACTTAACCGCTTACTTTTCCATCGGGAAACAAACGTGCAGTACACAGAGACAGGAAGACCAACACACCAGAGTTTCTTTGTCATGTACTCAGTACTGAGACAGGGAACAACGTGTATCGTATACAGACAGAGAGAAGACAAAAAATTGTGTTTTGTTTTTCATTGACTGAAAATCCAACGCAAAGTTCACAGACAGGGAAAAGAAGACTGACAAAGAACGATTTATTTTCTTTTGCCGGAATTAAAAAGCGAGGTCCATTGCCTGCTTTCTGTCTCGAGGTCAGCAATGGCCGATGGATCATAAGGACAACATATGCTCTTTCTTGTTCACTGAAAACTAAACATTTAATTTCTAAACGTGGGAAAGCCAAACAAATCTTTTCCATGTAAAAAATAAAAATAAATAACCCACCGCAGTTCAGTGCCTGTGTTGTGGCTGTCGAGGTCAATAATGGCCGATGGATGATATGAGGTCAGTACAGAGGTCGCACGTCCACCATGGCAAAAAACACAGCCTTGTGAATAATGTATGGCCAGCAGAGAACAGAATATTCACAGGGAACAAGCTGAATGCTCTGCACTGCTGAGAAAATGCGCGGCAAATATTGGGATTGTGTACAACTGATATGTAAATAATAAATTATAATCTTTTTTGGTTTTTTGTTAAGCTCAATCACAAGTAGATTAATTAATATGTGCTTGCGGCTTAGTAGTTTATGCATTTCTTCTTTGCCTTTACCATCGCGGGAGATGAATAAGGGATGGAACGGGTAAGAGGGGGGAGGGTAGGGCAGCTGGTCAAATTACAAGTCGTGATGAAGAGCACGAACAATTCTGGCGTCATGTTGGCATCCACTCCTGATCAGTGACTCAATCCGGTCGAATGCCAAAAAAATGCGACCTTAAAGCTGTGGTCTATTTTTGACTGTTTGAAAAGATAGGAATGAAAACCATGAACAGAATTCTGTACAGCAAACGCTACCCGAAACCCCATCTATACATGTATACCGCGTGTATGACCTTGACAGCTTCAGTCAACGCTTGAATTTTGCAGTGGTAACATCCGGGTTGCTCTCTCAGAGGTGAGCATACTTGTCAAGAAGGATCGAGCAGAAATAATAAACAACTTGGCAGGGATTCGAACACAAGGCCTCGGGGCTTCGAAATGTTGGGGCCGATGTCTTAACCGTTAGGCCACTCCACCAGCGTAATCAAAGATAGAAAAAAATAACAATTTTATATCATTCTACGCTTGAATTACCATTCATGCGTTGCGGCAAAAACGTAAACATTGCCATTCAAATTTGCCTTTATTTGCAAACATGTTTCACGGAATCGCATTACATGTTTACACCGTCCTGCTACACGACATTCGCGCCATGCAAATAGCTGCGATATCTCTATTTACAACATGCAAGAAAAATGACAAGAACAGTGAGTAGGGCCTAACTGAATCTCTCCAAAGCTCTGTGCAGTTGAAAACAGACATCAAATTCAAAGAAATAGTTATACATCACAGTAACATGTATTCACTTCTGAACAGTGAGCGGATAGAGATATAAATCACTAGATGATTACCCGCTTCGCCGGGAAGAAGTAGAGCCGAATACCCGGCCGTCGCCGGGGACCCGGCTTTGCCGGGTGTACGCCGGCATCGCCGGCGCACGAAGGAAGGGAGATCTAAAAATAGTAACGTGCAGTGACCTTCTAAATATAGTAACGTACAAACGGGAATATGGATTGACGCCGGCGCACGAAGGAAGGGAGATCTAAAAATAGTAACGTGCAGTGAAAAACGAAAATCGGTTCAGCGCTGCGCGCTGAGAGCACGTGTTGAAATATCTCATCGATCAGGTTGTGTCCGGGGTCTCTGTGAATAAGCCCACCAAATTTGAAGCAGATCCATCGAGAACTTTGGCCGTGCATCGCGAAGACACAGACACACAGATAGACAGACAGACACAAGTCGTATATATATATATAGATGCTGCTTCAAGAATAACATAACATGAATTCATATCAATGTTTTTCCTTTTGTTTCACAATTGGCGCAGTAGCCTAGTGGTTAGGACTGACATCAGACACGAAGTCTCGAGGTCGAGAGTTCGAATCTTCGCAGGGGCGTTTATTTTTTCCCCTTGATCTCTCTTGAAGATAGAATGTGATCAGTCTTGAGAGAGCAAACCGGATGTTATCCCTGCAAAATTCAAGCGTTGACTGAATCTCAAACCGGTACCTGCTGCGTTGTCTGCAGATGTGACGAAACAACTGCTTATCCGTCTCTAGGACAATGAATTAAAACTGTACCGTGCACAGATTTATAATTGCCCTTCCATTATTCTTTCATACTCATTTTTGGTTTGTTAATTGAAAGGTGTCTTGTTCGTTTACCTTAAAAATAATAAAATCGACTGAGTGAGTGGTAACAGTGCAGTTGTCTTTTTGCTGAATCAAACGTTTATCCTTTAAATGGCCGGAAGAAAAACCGTAACCGATTTCACTGTGGTGAGAATTGAGGACAGCAAGGGAAGCAAACTTCACCAGCGAACGAGTTTGCCGAATAGAACAGTTACTTCCCCACAAATCCATTCTCTCTCTCTCTCTCTCTCTCTCTCTCTCTCTCTCTCTCTCTCTCTCTCTCTCTCTCTCTCTCTCTCTCTCTCTCTCTCTCTTTCTCTCTCTCGTAGATATTTCCGCAAGGGGAGTGAGAGCGAAGAGAACACAAACACACACACACACATACATACACACACACACACACACACACACACACACACACACACACCACACACAAACACACACACACACACACACACAAGCAGCCGAGAAAACAAGAACCCATTTTGCAACCATACAGTGGATGCTGCCTCGAGCGCAGAAAGGAATAACAATGGCGGTATTATCTCAAAGACAACGCCCACCCCCACCCCTTCCCCACCCCTCTCCCGATGCCACCCTCACCTGACAGCCTAATGCGTATCACACACATACACACATACACACATGCACACGCACACACATATAAGAGCCGAAACAACAAGAACCCATTATGCTAGTTCAGTGCATGCAGTCTACAACTGCGCACAAAACAGATGATATACAACAATGGCAAAATGCCCTCAGAGAGAACGAGACGAGCCTACTATCCTCCCAATGACACGCTGACCTGACGGTTAAATACCACCCTCTGGAACCGCGGCCAAAATCCCCCCATGATCAAAGAACACAACGACAGGTAATGTCGGTATGACGAGAGGGCGTGTTGTTCATTTTGCCCCGGTGTTGGCAATGACGGTTAAAGACACAGGCACATGACAGTGAAGGGGTGGGGGAAGGGTGGTGGGAGGTTGAGGGGGGAGGGGGGCGCTATTATGCGGTAGTATTACAAATCCGAAATAGATAGATTTCTAAAAACGTTCCATAATCAACAATGGAAAACAATACAAGCCGGATTGAAGACAAAACAAAAGTTAGAGTATTATTATGCAAGAGATAAAGATCATTCTCGCAAAACTGACACCTACCAGCACCCCATCCCCCACCCACTTTTCTCCTTTTACCCCCACCTCCCCATTCACAGTGTTAATGTGCCTGTGGTTACAGACTCGGAGTCTGGCACTGATCGTAGATCTGTAATGATCTGTGTATGTTGTGTGCGTGTGCGCCGCGTCTGCTTCTTACATCATAGGAAGATTCCATTTTTTGCCGTGAAGGGGGGCTGGGTGTTATGGTAAGTGAATGAATGACGTGAAGAATGACCTTTTAACCAGTCGAAAATAGCTTGCTGGTCTGTTTCCTTTCCTTTTTATCTTGCCTTCCATTCAGTCCAGCTTTTGCCCTCTGTATCTGTCTAATCATCTTGTCAGAGTCGCACTGTTCTTAAATAAAACATATACATTATGATGATTATTTTTACAATCAGTAGTAATAACATTCGTAGAAGTAGTATGCCATCCTCGTAATATCAAAATCTGAAGCCTCTGTTGTAAAAACATTTCCCATTTTCTAGTAATTACTGAAATGATGTAAGAAGTTTTCGTTCTAACTACTTTTGTATGTCATGACTTTCTTTGGTGTGGATATTTTTTCTTTGTCCTGAGAAATAAAAGAGAGCAATGCTCTCTGCCTGGATGAAACTGGACACTTTTCATGCATGTGCTGTGCAGGTGGGTGCACACGTCAGTCAGAGGTGAATCTATACCTGTGTGTTTGGGCAAAGAACCAACATTTTTGTCTTTTTCTCAGGTGAGGCATGCTGTAGTTTATAGTCTCACCGATACTGCCAAAATACACACACACACACACACACACACACACACACACACGTACACACACACGCACGCACACAGCATGAATAAGTTTGACTGAATAAGAGTTCAAAACAAGACATGCACAACTGACCGCAATGCAAATCCCAGGAACGGACAAAAAAGTGAAGGATGTAGGAATAAACGCAAAACAACGATGACTAGGGCGTAAAATTAATCGAATCAAATGTGAATGTTTACTAAAAGACAGCAAAACTGTTTGGAATGGAAAACAACGGGCAATCCTTTGAGAACTTTTGGGGGTTGTACCATTGAAAGACAAAAGTACAGTATTTTCCTCTCTCTCTCTCTCTCTCTCTCTCTCTCTCTCTCTCTCTCTCTCTCTCTCTCTCTCTCTCTCTCTCTCTCTCTCTCTCTCTCTTTCCACCCGCACACAAATACCCACACTGAAAGTGCCAGAGAGCCCAAACCTCCCAGTCCCATTCGATTTAGTGTTAAAACTAACAATTCTTTTGATAAAATCGACAAGAACAGGAACACAAACAACATGTTATGAGTCACACTCGCTACAAAGTAAACTTCTATAACGGCAACTGAACTTTTCTGAATGACTTTAGATTCTATTCATTCATCACACTGACACAACGTTTTGAATGAAAGTTGCGCATTAACAAAACCGAGTCATGTCAAACACACAACCACCTGTTCGACAAAACAAAACAAAACGCAGTCAACTCACCATAACTTGACGGCTCTCCGCCGTTGGGTCGAAAAGTATTCCTCCTCTAGATTCTACATGGTGTTGGCAGCGAAATGTACGAAATCTACGAAGCAGGTTGTTTTGAGATTACGCAGACGACACTTGGAAGTCTCGCGGCATCGATCCCCTAGTCTCGTTTTGGACGCAACCATTTGTGAAAACATAGGGGCGCACAGGTTGTTTGCAGAGCTGTGTTTCTTTGAGAAACAAAGTATTTTGGGGCAGGCGGTAATCCGCTCAAGCTGAAATGCTCATGAAATAGTTAAGTAGGCAGTTTAATCTCCGAATGATTACACGATACATATCTTCAACAACGGGAAATAGTGTTACATGAGTATCTTTGTAGCAAAAGGGGAGAAATAGAAGTTGTTTTCACATTTAGTCCAGTTTTGACTAAATGTTTTAACATAGAGGGGGAATCGAGACGAGGGTCGTGGTGTATGTGTGTGTGTGTGTGTGTGTGTGTGTGTGTGTGTGTGTGTGTGTGTGTGTGTGTGTGTGTGTGTGTGTGTGTGTGTGTCTGTGTCTGTGTGTGTGTCTGTGCGTGTGTGTGTGTGTAGAGCGATTCAGAGTAAACTACTGGACCGATCTTTATGAAATTTTACATGAGAGTTCCTGGGTATGATATCCCCAGACAATTTTTTCATTTTTTCGATAAATGTCTTTTATGACGTCATATCCGGCTTTTTGTAAAAGTTGAGGCGGCACTGTCACACCCTCAATTTTCAATCAAATTGATTGAAATTTTGGCCAAGCAATCTTCGACGAAGGCCTGACTTCTGTATTGCATTTCAGCATGGAGGCTTACAAATTAATTAATGACTTTGGTCATTAAAAATCTGAAAATTGTAATTAAATTTTTTTTTTATAAAACAATCCAAAATTACTTTTATTTTATTCTTCATCTGTTCTGATTCCAAAAACATATAAATATGTTATATTCGGATTAAAAACAAGCTCTGAAAATTAAAAATATAAAAATTATGATTAAAATTAAATTTCCAAAATCGTTTTAAAAACTATTTCATATTATTCCTTGTCGGTTCCTGATTCCAAAAACATATAGATATGATTAAAAACACGCTCAGAAATTAAAACGAAGAGAGGTACAGTAAAGCGTGCTATGAAGCACAGCGCAACCGCTACCGCGCCAAACTGGCTCGTCACTTTCACTGCCTTTTGCACTAGCGGCGGACTACGTTCAGTTTCATTCTGTGAGTTCCACAGCTTGACTAAATGTAGTAATTTCGCCTTAAGCGACTTGTTTTCTTTCTGTTTGACTTTTGATTTCTTTGCTTGTTTTAGTTTTGTTTTTGTTTTTTGAGTTGGTTGGTTGGTTGGTAGGTTGGTTGTTTTCGGAGCCGGGGTAGGGGTTGCTGGTTTGTTTGCTTTCTTTCTTAGCTAGTACTCTAGCGCGAGCACACACACACACACACACACACACACACACACACACACACACACACACACACATGCATCCACACAAACACAAACTCATACGCACGCACACACACACACATACACAAATACACACACACAAACACAGACACACACACGCACACACACACACACACACACGCACACACACACGTGCGCGGATCCAGAGCGTTAAAGACACCAAGGAGCCATTGAAAAGCATAATTTGCCTAAAAAAAAAAATACAAAAGACCACCAAATATAATTCTCAAAACCAAAATATTTACCAAAGTGGACTTGTATCTGACTCACAGTCTTGCGGAACGCGAACGTCGCTGACGTTGACTCTGACGTCACGAAAGCTTGTCTTGACGAGCATTATACCCCGGATGACGTCACCTTCGCTTCGGTCAGGTACACCAGCGGTCCAAACTGCAGTGTCAGCCACGGAGGGTGGTGGAGGTTGTGCAAGAATGACGTTCTCCCCCACATACATCCCTCCCTCGCTGGACAGAAGCTGTGAGATGGACTGCAGCATATCGTTGGATCCACAGGCGTGTCTCACGTGCAGGGGGTGAAGTTCCAGGAATGGCACTGTGTCATTCAGTTCCTGTGAACAATGAATGATCAGAGTTCAAATATGGCGGATGGGGGTGTGGGTGAGGGTTGGAATGGGGTTAGTGTGTGTGTGTGTGTGTGTGTGTGTGTGTGTGTGTGTGTATGTGTGTGTGTTTGTGTGTGTGCGTGTGTGTGCGTGCGTGCGTGCGTGCGTGCGTGCATGTGTGTGTGTGTGTCGGGGGGGGGGGGGGGCTCCTGGGTCCGGCGAATGTACCTTCTTTTCTCAATGAGAGAGCAAAATACCATTTCAAATGCTAAATGTCAACCCACACCTAGCCAGCAACTGTGCCCCTGCCTCATTTGGGACCCCCCCCCCCCCCTTATACACTAGGTCCCGCCCAGCAAGTCACCTGGAACCAGTCGTTGTACATGAACTGGTCGAGGACGGGCAGACTGTGGGTGAAGTGGAAGAGGAGCTTCAGAGGCTTGAGGATCCTCACAGCGCTGAGAACACCCAGGTAGTGACAGAAGGTGAACTGTCGGTTGGCTCCACACCACACATAGTGAACCGTCGGCGTCATCTGCAGATTGAAGAATTGACGATGCTTGGATATAACTCTATTTGGTTACCTCCCCCTTTCTGCCCCCCCCCCACACACACACACACACACACACACACACGATTTTTTCATTATGAAAAAAGTCTCTGCATGTGCATTGAGGAGGGGGGGGGGGGAGATAACTGAAACTTGATTCTATGCACAAACATTATTTCGTGTTAAAGAGACACAACTATGCATTGCTAACTATTTGCGGAGAGAGTTGGTTTGGCCCAAACTTGACACACTCAACTTGAATTGTATTCTTTTTCCTCTCTTTCTTATGACTGAAATGTATTAGGATGGTATACCCTTTCATCCGTATGCCAAAAACATTCATGACCGACATCAATATTTGCAATTCTGTCACTATCATTAACCTCGTGTAGCAGCCAATAAACACAAACAACGCATTGACCATCTGGTGCTTCAAAGCTCTTGTAGAACTGTGGCGTAAAAACGCAAACGACACTTACCTCTTCCGGTGCCGGGCTACGCTCTTCCACTTCCGGCCAGCGTTCTTGCCACGTGACGTCACGCGACACGGATTCCAGTATCTCCTCATTTCTGTTGGCCATCTTTGACACGGCCTTTGCCTGTAGATGCATTCGAATGAACTGTGCAAAAACACTATTGCATCCATTTTCGTACCCCAACTGAAGCATTCATTCCCGTATCATTTCATTCAAACTTTCTACGCCATTGAAGGCCGACTCAACTTGACTCTCTAGCACACTTTTCGTATCAAAGATTTCTTCTACAGGGATCACCGCCTCAAATAAGGGGACCCCCATAATTGACCTGACAAAAACGTACGGTAATAATTTTAAAATCGACGAAAATTCTTAATATGCACAACTTGGCAACGTTTGCATACGAGTAGAAAGTCAAATGAATTATATAAATAAATCCAAAAATACCGTGCTTGTAATAAAAGTAAACAAAGATAATACTAATCATATCTGCCAACCTTTCTCGCGTGTTCCATTTTTTCGGGAGCTCTAGATGTGTTCAAACCCAAGGAAACACTGATCACATGTGGAATGGAAACACAACTTGTCAACATGCACAACACCGCGAAACCTAAAACAACAAACAACAGCAAGCGACTGAAATGTTTTCTGTGTCTACCCAAACTAGTCATGTTTTCGACAGATGGGGTTTAATCAGTTTTCACACACACACACAAACTTGCAGTTTAGTAAAACACTAGAACTCAGTAAATCTCAGCCGCACGGTCCTGGCCTTTTTGTTTGTGATAAGAGACGAATGAAGTGATATATTTTGACTTTTACGTTAACACACGGTTAACATACTGTACCCTTAGTTTTCTGTCACTGAACGAAAACACAGTTGATTTGAAATTGAAAACTATCTATAATGAACGTGTACGGTGTAGCGTCATCAAATGGTAGGCCTAACTTTAAAGTCACACGTCACTGTTTTCCAAGTTCTACGCGTCGTGCTAGCCAACAAGAGTCATTGTGAATGTGAAGAAATGCAGGGGTTCTTACGTTTCAGGCCCACTGCAAAATTAAATTTACTGTGGAACCCCTCCAATTCGGCAACGATAAATGTTGAAAATGTAACAAAATTAAGTCCTGCTGTTACCCCTGCGTGTGTGAGAGGGGGAGTGGGTGGGACGTTGTGGTGTGGAATGGTGTGTGTGTGTGAGGGGGGTGGGGTTGTTTGTGTGTGTGTGCGTGCGGTGTGTTTGTGCGTGCGTGCGTGTATGTGTGCGTGCGCACGTGCGTGCGTGTGTATGTGTATGTTCGTACTTTAAATGGGATACGGCTCTCGTAAATGTGTCC
The DNA here is from genome assembly GCF_037325665.1 of Littorina saxatilis. Lineage (NCBI taxonomy): Eukaryota > Metazoa > Mollusca > Gastropoda > Littorinimorpha > Littorinidae > Littorina > Littorina saxatilis. The sequence continues at coordinate 3,877,007 of NC_090250.1, read as the reverse complement.
TTTTAAGCAATTAATTCAATAAAACAAATCCCACAAAGAAAAAGGCTTACTTCCCTTTGATTATCAGATCAATAGGGAAACCCGTACCTAAAGCTGGTTGGTATCAAACTGTACTTTAGCTGAGCTGAGTGTTTAAACAATCTTTGCTTGAGTTCGTGTCCTAGTTGCAGGGCCGGACCCAGGGGGGAGGGTTCCATGGGTTCCGGAACCCCACCCCTGGAAAAGCATGTACCTTGCTTTGACTTTTACTAGTTTTAGCACAACAAAACGATGCTGCTCTTAACCCTCAAAACAAGTCCCAGAATGCACCAGATTGCACAGATTTTAACCGTTTTTCAAAAAATTTTCGGGGGAACATGCCCCCGGACCCTCCTAGTTCGCGCGCCTGCTTTGCAGGCGCGCGCTTGTGGCTTCGCCACTTCGCTGATTTGCCCCCCCAAAAAAGGAGGAACCCCCCCCCCCCCCCTTACAACTCATTTGGTCCGGCCCTGTAGTTGCATATTTTCAATGGTTCCATATCAAGTCTTTTGAATATAATTGTGTTTAAACTTAACTGTACTGTCAAAACCGAGTCAGTTTTGAGACAGGGGAAGGAGCCGTACAGCTGGTAGGTATCAAACGATGCGTGTAGCTGGCGACTTATTCATGCCTACCCCT
>NC_090250.1:3858850-3866350 GCF_037325665.1 Littorina saxatilis | reverse complement strand
AGGTTATTAATGAAACTATTCCTAAAGATTTTAAAGATATATATATATATATATATCCTTTAAGCCTTCCTTCCCAACTTCCGTTTCAGAAGGCACAGGTAAGTTACTACTGTCCGCAAACGTATTTGTATGTAAGACAACAGTTTCCACAGGCATTTGGATTCTGAATGTGGCATTTCTTCAGTATTGTGCCCATAGGGTTTCCCGCGTGTTTTAAATACCAGACATCTGTATGAACAGTGATTCCCTGTGGCCGATTGCGCGGCAGACGAGCTTCGCTACCTGTCAGGGAGATTTCCACCAGATTCCAGCCAGAATAGTGTGAAACAAAAGATGTAACAACAACAAACACCTCATCAGACGGAGGGAAAGGGAAAGCAATGGGCCGCTTATTATTTCCCCTGTCGGGTTCCCTGTTGATGCAGCTGTGGTCAGATGCCAGAGTTCACTCCCTTGTATTGGGGTTTTCATTGACCAACTCCTCTGCAGGTTATACTCAGACCCGTATAGACGTTCATACGACTTCGATGGTCAGAAAAGACATACTGTGAGATTCAACAGTGTCCCAAAACACCTCTGTCCGCCAACAGTCCACGATTTCATAATCTCCCTTAAATATGCAAATAATGTTGACCGAATGAATAGAATCAGTACTATTTTGCCTCAGTTCCATCACAATACCACGGTTCTCTCTGTCTGTGAAGTGGGAGTCCTTGCAACAGCTTCTTAGAATTTTGGACACTGTTCTTGCATTTTACCGGACATCATTGTTGTACACAAACAAAACATGTTCACCATATACGCGTTGTGTTTTTTTTGGGGTTTTTTTTTTAGTTTTTTTTTTTGGGGGGGGGGTATTTTGTGTATGTGTGTGTGTGTGTGTGTGTGTGTGTGTGTGTGTGTGTGTGTGTGTGTGTGTGTGTGTGTGTGTGTGAATGTGTGTGTGTGTGTGTGTTTGTTTGTGTGTGTGTGTGTGTGTTTCTAGGAGGGGTGGGGGGGGGGGCTCTGTTTAAATCAGCAGTGGGTTTATCATACAAAGCCATGCCATGTATTTGTTGTCCTATGGTGAAGAGGGCTCGTCCGACTTGTGACTACTCATTGATGACTAAACGAGGAAAGCCTACGCCACGCTGTGCAATATTTTTGACTCACTGGGGCGCTCCCTTGTACACACGGGAACTGCATATTGTGAAAACAAGGCCGGGGGTGAAATTTACATAACCCGTGCAACCCCGAGCCGGCCTTGTGCATCCACTGTCAAGGTACAGCTGTTGTCTGTTATGTATCTATGCACGTCGGAGGTTTTTGTGTGTATAAGTTGTGCGTCAACGAAGATTGGAAACAAGGATGATTGCCTCCTTGTTTGAGATGTAACTCAATTAGTTCGAACTGGTGTACCCAACATTTGTTTACTAAATTTCGAAGAAACGTTTAAAAATTTAGGCTGACCTTCCACACATTTTTTAATTTCTGGTAGGTTCTCATTTTCGCAATTACGAAAGATAAAAGCTTTAGAATGTTGCGTGCAAGCTATCAGACTCAGACAGCCACAAGTCCATTCGCCCAAAGAGAAATATGATTGTACATTTTTCCCAGAACGACACACGTCAACCATCTATAATTTCATGCAAACGTTTTTAACATATATAAACTTCGGCTGGCCAACGAAGGTAACGATTATAACACCTAGTTCAAGTTAGGATCCTCACAAAAGTTAAGTCAGATAAACTCTGGTTAGATTAAAGCGTCCTTAATCCCAGCAACCTCAAACTTTCATTGAGATTTCGCAGCTGTGTGTTGTTTAGAGCCGATACATTCACCTGTGTTTTGCTCACGTTCACACCTGCAGACGTCAGGCATAGTTTGTTATTCAGGGAAAGTGCTAACTCATGTACAATTGCCACGTAACATAAAAAAAATTTTAAATGCTAAAAACAACTTGAAAGTCCATCCTAGAGGTTTTCTTCACCCGTCCACTGAAGAAGAACGTGCGTTTTGCAAAACAAAAATCCATGTCAGCAGCGCTCAGAACTCTTAAAGGGAGGTCATGCGAGGACGTTTCAGGTCGAGTTCTGTACAGCTTGCCAGAGAGTTATTTCCCCGTACCTCCCAGCATGCACTCTGTTCGCAGAGGTTAATCTTCAACTGTCTGGCGCCATTCCGAACCACGACAACAGCGGTATGACCGACAGAATCCAGATTATGGCCGACTGAAGAGAACGCACTCGCTCTGGAACCTCTCAAGAAACGGTTTATGGACAGAGTTGAACGGTTAGGATCAGCTAGAGGCTGTAAAACTGACGACCGTGAACACACACACACACACACAAACACACACACACACACACACACACACACACACACAAACACACACACATACACACACACACACACACACACACACACACACACACACACACACACACACACACACACAAGGGGGGGGGTAGACTGGGAGGGAGATACAGGGAAGGAGGTGCAATTCAACGGCAGATTAAAAAAAATTAAACCCTCTTACAACCTAATGCATTTCTCAGCCTACACTCCAAAACACCAGAACCAAACAGCAATTCCGTTTCACGGACGTAAAATCAGTTCCATTTATCTTCCACGGCAGATCAACAAAAATGAAAAACAAGTCGCGTAAGGCGAAAATACAATATTTAGTCAAGTAGCTGTCGAACTCACAGAATGAAACTGAACGCAATGCCATTTTACTCGTAGCATCGTCAGGCCACCGCTCATGGCAAAGGCAGTGAAATTGACAAGAAGAGCGGGGTAGTAGTTGCGCTAAGAAGGATAGCACGCTTTTCTGTACCTCTCTTTGTTTGGACTTTCTGAGCGTGTTTTTAATCCAAACATATCATATCTATATGTTTTTGGAATCAGGAACCGACAAGGAATAAGATGAAAGTGTTTTTAAATTGATTTCGACAATTTAATTTTGATAATAATTTTTATATATTTAATTTTCAGAGCTTCTTTTTAATCCGAATATCACATTATTTATATGTTTTTGGAATCAGCAAATGATGGAGAATAAGATAAACGTAAATTTCGATCGTTTTATAAATTTTTAATTTTTTTTACAATTTTCAGATTTTTAATGACCAAAGTCATTAATTAATTTTTAAGCCACCACGCTGAAATGCAATACCGAAGTCCGGGCTTCGTCGAAGATTACTTGACCAAAATGTGAACCAATTTGGTTGAAAAATGAGGGCGTGACAGTGCCGCCTCAACTTTCACGAAAAGCCGGATATGACGTCATCAAAGACATTTATCAAAAAAATGAAAAAAAGGTTCGGGGATTTCATACCCAGGAACTCTCATGTCAAATTTCATAAAGATCGGTCCAGTAGTTTAGTCTGAATCGCTCTACACACACACACACACACACGCACACACGCACACACGCACACACGCACATACACCACGACCCTCGTTTCGATTCCCCCGCGATGTTAAAATATTTAGTCAAAACTTGACTAAATATAACAAGTCGCGTAAGGCGAAAATACAATATTTAGTCAAGTAGCTGCCATTTTTCAGCAAGACCGTATACTCGTAGCATCGTCAGTCCACCGCTCATGGCAAAGGCAGTGAAATTGACAAGAAGAGCGGGGTAGTAGTTGCGCTAAGAAGGATAGCACGCTTTTCTGTACCTCTCTTTGTTTTAACTTTCTGAGCGTGTTTTTAATCCAAACATATCATATCTATATGTTTTTGGAATCAGGAACCGACAAGGAATAAGATGAAAGTGTTTTTAAATTGATTTGGACAATTTAATTTTGATAATAATTTTTGGCTCACGTAAGTGTAGCCTATGCGATCGTAACTTTGTCTGTCTGTGCGTGCGTGCGTGCGTCTGTGCGTGTGTATGTCTGTGGTAGAAACTCTAACATTTGAAGACGTCACATTACATTGACGTCACATTATGACGTAAGAGGGTTAGACGTCACGCGAAGGAAGTACTGAAAGTCTCGGTCATTATTATTTTGAGCGCGCCGAGACTAGTTGGCAGTCGTGTCCTTGTAAGTAGGCTACATGCAGACAGACAGATCTAGATCTAGTGTCTCGCTTTCTTGCACAGTTTCACCTATGCTCTTTCTGTGTGTGTGTGTGTGTGTGTGTGTGTGTGTGTGTGTGTGTGTGTGTGTGTGTGTGTGTGTGTGTGTGTGTGACGGAGTGATTGAGTTTGTGTTACTGTTTGTCGATTTCTTACGTGAGCCTTGATGGCTTCGCCTCTTGTTATATATTTAATTTTCAGAGCTTGTTTTTAATCCGAATATAACATATTTATATGTTTTTGGAATCAGCAAATGATGGAGAATAAGATAAACGTAAATTTCGATCGTTTTATAAATTTTTATTTTTTTTTACAATTTTCAGATTTTTAATGACCAAAGTCATTAATTAATTTTTAAGCCACCAAGCTGAAATGCAATACCGAAGTCCGGGCTTCGTCGAAGATTACTTGACCAAAATTTCAACCAATTTGGTTGAAAAATGAGGGCGTGACAGTGCCGCCTCAACTTTCACGAAAAGCCGGATATGACGTCATCAAAGACATTTATCAAAAAAATGAAAAAAAGGTTCGGGGATTTCATACCCAGGAACTCTCATGTCAAATTTCATAAAGATCGGTCCAGTAGTTTAGTCTGAATCGCTCTACACACACACACAGACACACACACACACGGACACACGCACACACGCACACACGCACATACACCACGACCCTCGTTTCGATTCCCCCTCGATGTTAAAATATTTAGTCAAAACTTGACTAAATATAAAAAGAAATACAAATTTAGAAAGGAACAAGTCGCGTAAGGCGAAAATACAATATTTAGTCAAGTAGCTGTCGAACTCACAGAATGAAACTGAACGCAATGCCATTTTACTCGTAGCATCGTCAGGCCACCGCTCATGGCAAAGGCAGTGAAATTGACAAGAAGAGCGGGGTAGTAGTTGCGCTAAGAAGGATAGCACGCTTTTCTGTACCTCTCTTTGTTTTAACTTTCTGAGCGTGTTTTTAATCCAAACATATCATATCTATATGTTTTTGGAATCAGGAACCGACAAGGAATAAGATGAAAGTGTTTTTAAATTGATTTCGACAATTTAATTTTGATAATAATTTTTATATATTTAATTTTCAGAGCTTGTTTTTAATCCGAATATAACATATTTATATGTTTTTGGAATCAGCAAATGATGGAGAATAAGATAAACGTAAATTTCGATCGTTTTATAAATTTTTATGTTTTTTTACAATTTTCCGATTTTTAATGACCAAAGTCATTAATTAATTTTTAAGCCACCACGCTGAAATGCAATACCGAAGTCCGGGCTTTGTCGAAGATTACTTGACCAAAATTTCAACCAATTTGGTTGACAAATGAGGGCGTGACAGTGCCGCCTCAACTTTCACGAAAAGCCGGATATGACGTCATCAAAGACATTTATCAAAAAAATGAAAAAAACGTTCGGGGATTTCATACCCAGGAACTCTCATGTTAAATTTCATAAAGATCGGTCCAGTAGTTTAGTCTGAATCGCTCTACACACACACACACACACACACACACACACACACACACACACACACGCACGCACACACGCACATACACCACGACCCTCGTTTCGATTCCCCCTCGATGTTAAAATATTTAGTCAAAACTTGACTAAATATAATCAAAACTTGACTAAATATAAAAAGGTGGCTTGCACACCGTAGCCTCAGTGCTGCATGTGGTCTTTCAACGCACATCCGTAAATAAGTACCCCGGAATCGGTTGCTCCTTAGAGTCAGAATTTCACGCGATGCTAAGCATGTACAGTAAGTGTGTAATGATGACCTAGGGCTGAGCTGGACCCTCCTGCTGTGTTGGCATGGGCAAATAATAGTCCATGGATGAGTCCGTAAAGGAGAGGGGGGCGAGAAGAGCGTGAGAGAGAGACAGAGACAGAGAGAGACAGAGAGAGACAGAGATAGACAGACAGACAGACAGACAGACAGATCAGTAGAGAGAGAGACAGAGACAGAGAGAGACAGAGATAGACAGACAGACAGACAGATCAGTAGAGAGAGAGAGACAGACAGACAGACAGACAGACAGAGATAGATAGAGAGAGAAAGGGAGAGAGAGGGATTTGGGGAAGGAGAGAGAGAGGGAGAGAGGGAGGGACAGAAAGAGAGGGCCCGAGAGAGGGAGGGAGATAAGGAGGGACAGAGAGAGACTGAGTGGGGACCGGGGACAGAGAGAGACAGGGAGAGACAGAGTGGGGAGGGACAGAGAGAGACAGGAAGAGAGACAAAGTGGGGAGGGACAGAGAGAGACAGGAAGAGAGACAAAGTGGGGAGGGACAGAGAGAGACAGGGAGGGACAGAGAGAGAAAGAGAGAGTTTGTCCTGGGTCTTTTGACGTTCGATCTTATCTCGGACACCGGTCGTGGACCCAGAAAAGGAGAGAAAATGTCTCAAATAAGCCAGGTCACGTGATGTACACGACTGAATCTTCATAGATCTCTAGCAAGCATCATCCCGACCTTCTACACAGACAAAACTTACGCAAGAGATTTACCCATCTAAATTCTCTTTCATATGATGTCACTAACCTCGGCCACAACCCAGCTAGCAAGCTTTCGTCGGCCGACTGACGATTTCAGTCGGGTGACGTCGTCAAATGTCGTGTGTCGACGTCCGTTGTCGCGCCGATATAGTTTGCCTGTGTGTAAAACTCGGCAAATGTACGTAATAAACCCCGACATCGGCCCGACGCAATGTTGCTGTCGATAAAAATATGCAGAGTTACGGGAGATAACAACTTGAATTTATTATCATTATTTTAACATTTGTTACGTCCCCTGTTCAAGCGTCGGGAACGGCGTGACATGACTCTGCAAATGCGAAACTAAATTATTCATATTTGTTGACTTTTTCACATAGGAGTAGGATAATTAATTGTAAGTTTTGTTTGTATATTTGCAATCAAATACAGCATGAGCTCAAACCATGAGTTTTACATTTTAAAAATACGCCATCATATATACTTGAAATACTCTTATAGCTTTCCTTACGGTACAAACAAGATTGAGTGTGAACATGGCCGGCTAGCTGCTACTTTCCCGCGTGACCGAAGTTTATTTGTTTTCTTAGTTCAAGTTAATATCGAAAGAAGAGACATTCTTGCGAATGTTGTACAGCACATTGATGATATGTTATCCGAGACGAATGTCGCCTCGGGATCTCAATCTGAGTGCTGGTCCCAGTGCCACGTGGTGGCGGTGATAGTTGACAAGTTAAAATTGTGTAGCCAAGGACGGATGGAAACCTACAGCCAGTACAGGTGTGTTCAAGCTGTTAACGTCAACTCGAGGACAACCGACGGATCCAGCGAGTAAGTGATTTTGGTTTTTCTTGCTTTAATGTTAGTTTTGCTGTTATACAGTGGGGGGGGGGGGGGGGGGGGGGGGTGGGGGGGGGGGGGGAGG
>NC_090250.1:3856692-3858650 GCF_037325665.1 Littorina saxatilis | reverse complement strand
ACTGACATGGCGAGGCCAGGGGACGAGGGTTGCCAAGAATCTCGCCTCAGATTGCTGAATCAGGCACCATCAGTGCTTGGACAACACGCTGGAATGCGCCAACCATCAGCAGCAAGACTTCAGGTAGAAGACGATAAGAGAGAAGGTGTGTGGCGGGATGGACGGGGGGGGGGGGGGGGAGGGAGAGGGGGAAGGGGGCATTACTTACTGTTTGATGCATGTTGATTGTGGTCTGGTTGTTAGTAACATCCCTTTTCATCTCATCTACATAATTATTAACCATCTTTATTTGGTTCAGTCCACGGGCGGAAGAGATTAGTTCCCCCTGGTCGCAGCAGACGACAAACACCACAATATGGTATCTGCGTTTGGGAGTCAAATATTCAGATCATCTGTACATGTGTCACGGATGATGGGACACTATCGGTCACCATGAGTCCCTGGACAACACGGTGGGATGCGTCTAGCATCAGCAGCAAGACTTCAGGTAGAAGAAGATCAGAGAGAAGCTGTGTGGCGGGATGGACGGGGCTGGAGGGTGGGGTGCTAGAGAGAGGGGGAAGGGTTTTAGTATTGTAGTAAATACTTACTGTTTGCAGCCTATTGATTCTGGTCTGGTTGTTAGTCGCGTCCCTTCTCATCTCCTCTACATATTACCCAGCGTCCTATGCTCCGGTCTAAGGGCGGAAGAGAGTTGTTCCCCCTGGTCGCAACAGACGACGAACACCACAGCATGGTGCCTGCGTTTTGGAGTCAAATATTGAGGTCATCTGTGTGCCAAGGATGATGAGCCAAGATTTTAGCTGTCGATTATTTTCCTCAGGCTTTGCTTTATGCGGACGTGAGGGGGGAGATAGGTAAGGGGAGGGGGGAGATAGGTAAGGGGAGGGGGGAGATAGGTAAGGGGAGGGGGGAGATAGGTAAGGGGAGGGGGGAGATAGGTAAGGGGAGGGGGGAGATAGGTAAGGGGAGGGGGAAGATAGGTAAGGGGAGGGGGGAGATAGGTAAGGGGAGGGGGGAGATAGGTAAGGGGAGGGGGGAGGTAAGGGGAGGGGGGAGATAGGTAAGGGGAGGGGGGAGGTAAGGGGAGGGGGGAGGTAAGGGGAGGGGGAGGTAAGGGGAGGGGGGAGGTAAGGGGAGGGGGAAGGTAAGGGGAGGGGGAGGTAAGGGGAGGGGGGGTAAGGGGAGGGGGGAGGTAAGGGGAGGGGAAGGTAAGGGGAGGGGGGAGGTAGGGGAGGGGGAGGTAAGGGGAGGGGGGAGGTAAGGGGAGGGGGGAGGTAAGGGGAGGGGGAAGGGTAAGGGGAGGGGGGAGGTAAGGGGAGGGGGAAGGTAAGGGGAGGGGGGAGGTAAGGGGAGGGGGAAGGTAAGGGGAGGGGGGAGGTAAGGGGAGGGGAAGGTAAGGGGAGGGGGAGGTAAGGGGAGGGGGAAGGTAAGGGGAGGGGGGAGGTAAGTTGGGTGCTAGGTGTGGTACCTACCTATGTCTCGGAGTCAAACTTCAGGTCATCTGTGTCACCGACCATGAACCAAGAATTAATGGGATCTGAGGACAGTACTCTGCGTTTGAGAGTCGAACATCAGGACACCGAGCTGACCCGTGTAATATTTACAGATGATTAGCCTAGGTTTTACCTGTCGACTGTCTACCTCTTTGCTGAGCTTGATGCGGACAGGAGGAGGCTTTCGGCCGAGGAGATGATAGTTTTTGCAAGGCGGGGGGGGGGGGGGGGGAGGGGCTTATAAGAGAAGAGAGAGATTGGGTACTAAGTATGGTACTTCTGCTTCGGTGTCAAACTTGGGGTTACCTTGGCCGACCTGTGTCACGTATGATAAGCCAAGATTGTACCTGATGATTATTCATCTCTATCCTGGATGCGAAGGGGTGAGGGGGGGTGGACGCACTGAGTGGGTGGACGGGGCTTTGGGCTGATGGGGGCTGGGGAATTGAGAGGGGGGGGGGG
>NC_090250.1:3826692-3851692 GCF_037325665.1 Littorina saxatilis | reverse complement strand
TTCGGCGGAAACTTATTTCACAGAGTCAACTTTGTGTGCAGACTCTCTTCGGTGTCCGAACTCCCCCCCGTGTACACTACATTGGGTGTGCACGTTAAAGATCCCACGATTGACAAAAGGGTCTTTCCTGGCAAAATTGCTTAGGCACAGTTAATAATTGTCTACCTATACCCGTGTGGCTTGGAATAATAGGCCGTGAAAGGTAAATATGCGCCGAGATGGCTGCAATCTACTGGCCTTATATAAAATTCCATCTCACACGGCATCATTGCGCCTAGAACTGTACCCACGGAATATGCGCGATATAAAGCCTCATATTGATTAACCGCAAAACGGTGCAAGTAAATTTTAGAGACAAAAGACCTGCATACTTAGAACATTACGAAATATTGCCACGCTTGGCACGAGAACCGAAAAGATTGTCTGAGACTCTCCAGACACAGACAACAAAACACTTGGAGCCTGGCACACCGACAAAAAGAAGTGACTGCCAGACAGAAAAAGACAGACAGAAAAAAACCCATAGAAACGGAAATGTAGACAGAAACAACAGACTGAAGTAGACAAAAGAACATGCTTCGTTGTAAATAAAAATCGCTCGCTGGCTGCAAAACAACAGAAAGACATAGAAAAGAAAAAACAAGTCGCGTAAGGCGAAAATACAATATTTAGTCAAGTAGCTGTCGAACTCACAGAATGAAACTGAACGCAACGCAACGCAGCAAGACCGTATACTCGTAGCATCGTCACTCCACCGCCCGTGGCAAAGGCAGTGCACGTGGAATGGACAAGAAGAGCGGGGTATTCGTTGCGCTGAGAAGGATAGCACGCTTTTCTGTACCTCTCTTCGTTTTAACTTTCTGAGCGTGTTTTTAATCCAAACATATCATATCTATATATTTTTGGAATCAGGAACCGACAAGGAATAAGATGAAAGTGTTTTTAAATTGATTTCGGGGAAAAAAATTTGATAATAATTTTTATATATTTAATTTTCAGAGCTTGTTTTTAATCCGAATATAACATATTTATATGTTTTTGGAATCGGCAAGTGATGGAGAATAAGATAAACGTAAATTTGGATCGTTTTATAAATTTTTATTTTTTTTTACAATTTTCAGATTTTTAATGACCAAAGTCATTAATTAATTTTTAAGCCACCAAGCTGAAATGCAATACCGAACCCCGGGCTTCGTCGAAGAGTACTTGACGAAAATTTCAACCAATTTGGTTGAAAAATGAGGGCGTGACAGTGCCGCCTCAACTTTCACGAAAAGCCGGATATGACGTCATCAAAGACATTTATCAAAAAAATGAAAAAAACGTTCGGGGATTTCATACCCAGGAACTCTCATGTCAAATTTCATAAAGATCGGTCCAGTAGTTTAGTCTGAATCGCTCTACACACACACACAGACAGACGCACATACACCATACCCTCGTTTCGATTCCCCCTCGATGTTAAAATATTTAGTCAAAACTTGACTAAATATAAAAAGAGAATGAAAATAAAAAACGGGAACAAAATAAGTAGACAACAGAATACTTTTTTAGAGTAAATGGGAATCGGTTCCTGGCTGCTCTACAGACCACAAGTGTTCTCCTTCAGACAAGAAAAGACCATCAAGAAAAGCTTTCACATCATTTTACACAAAATGCACTGTCTCAACTGCACTCATCGACATTTTCTTAAGAGCCTTGGAAATGGGGTAAAAGGCCTGTTGCGCAAAAAGCTGTCAGCGTCTCGCTATCGGCGGTTCATGAGGGTTTTTATATAGACAGTAAAGAACAGCGCGTTTGTGTGTGTGTGTGTGTGTGTGTGTGTGTGTGTGTGTGTGTGTGTGTGTGTGTGTGCGTGTGTGTGTGTGTAAGTGTGTCTGTGTCTCTCTGTCTGTCTGTCTGCCTAACTGTATGTCTGTTTTCACAACAATCTCTTCTTTTACGTCGAGTACGTGATTGCGCCATTTTATCTCCTGTACTGAACACACAACAAAGCTATTTCTGATTAATAAGTACATAAATAAACTGATGCGCGTTGTGTTTTTTGTTTGTTTGTTGTTTTTTAATAACCGTACTATAAAAATGTCGAACCACAAACATTCTTAGATAAGTAATCAGAGCCATTAACTCCGCCATTATCCCTCCACTATCACACATCAAGTTTTGGGCCAAAATGTGTATGCTCAGCCGATAGGAGCAAGCAAATCCGACTTCATTACATCTCGACAGGGATGAGATCATTGAGTTACCTCCCTTCCTCTGCTCTCTACATCCAGGTTCTTGGAAACTCGGCACTGAAGACCTTTCGAGACTCCAGCACTGAAGAGGAGTGAGGGAAGAAAGATCACTCGACAGCGGTAAAAACAGACGCACGCGCTTGCAAAGAGAAGACCCAAAATACAAGGAGCTTGCCGTGTGCTTTGGCGTCGTCTTTCACACAACACGGCTGGCTGAAGAGAAACAACTGAGAGAAATGAAGGTAAGTAATGGATATGTGTACATACCTTCCAGCTTGTTTTTCTCTCTCTGCTCTGATGTTAACTTCCAAGCCATTTCTGTTTCGCACTGAAATTTCTGTCTCCACAATCTGCCCATTCTGCTGAACTTTGCTGATTAATTTTTTCTGGCTGCTTCAATACTGTGCAGAATTATTCTTATCCTTTGTGCGCTGTGGGTTGTTGTTGTTGTTGTTGTTGTTGTTGTTGTTAATTTCTTTTTAGTTATTTTGGGTTGTTTTGTTTTGTTTTGACTTTGTTGTTGATGTTGGGAATTTGTGTGTGTGTGTGTGTGTGTGTGTGATTTGTTTTGCGTTGTTTTTGTTATTTTTATTATTGGTTGTTTGTGGTTTGTGTGTGTGTGTTTTTTAAAAATAAATTTTATCAGCAGGTTGGGGTTTTTTTGTACTGGATTTGGTGTATGTTTTGCTACCTATTAAAATTGTTTCTTGGACACGTGCAACATGTTGCCGTGCTGAGCGTACTTCACCTAGCCTGGTCCATTTCTAGAGACCCAAACTGAGCAAAATAATAATCATCCCTCCCTCCGCCCCTTGAAACAAACAAAGCCCAGAAGTATCTTGCCCAGCAACAAAATCACAACATTTGTGTAACTTCTGTCACTGAAAAGTAGTTCCTCGTCCAGGAACGCTGCTCACGGCGTGGGTAAACCGGCAGCTGGTAAGATTTTTTCTCTCCAAATAACAGCAACTGTCTTGTGGTGTAAATTGCCATCAAAGTCTATGTTTTAGCTTGTTTACCAGCAGTCGCCGGTTAGCTCTCAGTTCCATGTAAACATTCCCATGCCTGTGTAACGATCTTATTTTTTGTCTGAGCCCATATTTCGCATTCGGCCTTGTTAATCTCATATAAACTCCACAGATAATATCCGGGCCGTGACATTCCAAAGTGCGGGTGGGGTGCCTACTTGCAAAATCCTTCCCCTTCTCAATTCAAGGGACGTAACCAATCAGTGCACGTTTTCGAGGGAATCGAATTTTGGGGTAATATCTATCGAACTTAACCACGAATTTCCTTCACTTGCAAGAAGCTGACATGCTTTTCTCCCTCGTATAAGTGTACTCTTTAATTTGAAGGGAAAGCAACATTTCAGTCTGGGGTGTAGGCCCTATCGAATGCGAAAGCTGGGCCAAGGCAGCGAAAAATAAGATCGTCTTTTTAAAAGCCGCACCGAATGAAGCAAGGTTCGCAGAATACACGTGCAACACAACATGGCATTTCAGTCTCAGGCACTACACTCTCAAGCCAGACTGACAGGTGGACTCGTTACGGTTTCTCGTAATTAGCAACCTTCGCCGTAAAACGGCTGCCTCAAAGACCGTTACAACGTCTGCAACTCTCGAGTTCAGGTCAGGCTAATTACCTGAGTAGGCCTATTTGTGAGAAAGTTTTGGTTGCAGTTCTATTCTTGAACCTTGCGCGGGAAAAAAATCAGTGGGTTTTGTGCAATGAGCTGTGGGACCTTTTACCCTTCTTTTACCGTACTTCCATGGATCGTCGAGTTTGGGGGTAAAATTTGTGTATATTGTTCTTTACGTTTTCACGTGCTTGGCGGTGTTTGTTTACTGCCGACTAGGGAGTCTTTTGGTTTGTAGCACCTCGGTGTGTCGTTGTGGTTCAGAGAATAACACCGCGCACAGAAAAACGAATGAACAGGTAAAAACATGCAGTGTTAACAAACGTACATACGTTCAAACATAAGCTGGATACTCTCTCTCTCTCTCTCTCTCTCTCTCTCTCTCTCTCTCTCTCTCTCTCTCTCTCTCTCTCTCTCTCTCTCTCTCTGCAGAAACACACACACACACACACTGACCACCCCCCCCCCCCGCCCACACACACACACACACGATATTACAGTCATACACTCACACTCACACACACCACACATTAACTCACGCTCACACGCCACACACACACACACACACACACACACACACACACACACACACACTTACTCACACACACACGGCCACGGTGATCTGTCATCCTGCATTCAGGCCAATGTACCACCTTCGCAGTGTCAAATCCAACAAATGAGCTGGAATAGGCAGACACAGGTTGAGTTTACACGATTATTTTGTTCCGTTATAACCGTTAACTTCTAAATCACCGCTATCTTCCGTGGCACTTACCTGGGCATGAATGAGATCTACTCTAATCCCTCGGGCCTGTAGATATATCAGAGCTATCATGTTTTTTTCCCTCCCCTTATCGGCTCAGAAATGCTCTCAGGGCCGATAACTAACTTCCTGTCTTGAAGGGCGAAGCGAGAGAAGTGCATGCAATGAGGAGCGTGTTCTCTCCCTTGGACCCGAGGTTATAATTGCGGAGACCTTTCTGATGCAAAAGGGAAGTATTCTTTGCACAAGTTTGTTCACTTCTCGTGGGAATCTTACGTTTTCTATGAAAAAATAGTTTTTAAAAACCAAGCATAAATACTTTATTGTGAGAGGAAATTACAGCTGAGATATACTGTCAAAGAGAGCTCATAACGACGAAGTGTGGATATCCGTGCGTCAGTGTGTGCGTGCGTGCGCGTGTTTGTGCGATTGATATGCTCTATTTTTCTCGCTGACATTATTAAATGCATTGGAGAGATTATGAACTACATCATTATTTTTTCATAGAAAAATGTTTTATTCAGGCAATTTTACAATTTGTCATGCTATGTATAGTTCAGGTGTGATGATGTATAATGAACTACATCATTATACCTCACCGTGACGACGAACGTGCATTGGTTTAGCTGATTATTTATTTAGCATAAAAACAAATGCAGTGTCTCTCTCTCTCTCTTTAGGAGGAACGAAACTAAACTATCATATATAGTTCTCCCTATTTTCATTTTGCTTTGAATAGTGAGTGTGTAAGCCAGCAAGAAAGCAAGCCCGTGTGTATTGTGTGTGTGTGTGTGTGTGTGTGTGTGAAGCTACGGGAAGAACTGAGTCTTCAACCTACTCTTGAACGCGTCAAGAGAGGGGCTCTGGCGAAGCTCAAGCGGCAGGGAGTTCCAGACGGAGGGGCCCGCGGAGGGAAATGCACGCTGACCAGCAGATGCGAGTTTCGAGCGAGGGATGTGAAGGCGGAGTGGGTCAGCAGCAGAACGAAGGGGACGGTCGGAGGGCTGGGTGTACAGGTCCAGGGAGGATTGAAGGTACTCGGGAGCAGAGTCGTTGAGACACTTGTAGACCAGAGTGGACAGTTTGCAGGAGATTCAGGTGTTGACAGGGAGCCAGTGCAAGGAGCGAAGTAGGGGGGTGATGTGGTCTCGCTTCGTCTTCCTCAACGTCAGCCTGGCAGCAGCGTTCTGGACTCGTTGTAGGCCATGAATGGATGAGGCGGGGAGGCCAGCCATAGGGGAGTTGCAGTAGTCCAGACGACTGAAGATGAGGGAGACAACCAGCTTGACACAGGCGTCGTGGGTGAGGTAGCGACGGATGGAGGCGATGCGTCGTAGGTGGAAAAAGCAGGTCTTGATGATGAAGGAGATGTGTGTCTGCATGGAGAGAGTGGAGTCGAGAAAGACGCCAAGGCTCTTGACAGCAGGGGAGAATGGAACAGTCGCGTCATCCAGCTGGAGGTCGGTCACAGTGAGGGAAGCAAAAGCTGTTGACTGCAGACAAAGGATAGTGACTGTGACAGACTGCACTGAGAAATGTATCAGCCAAAGCTGTTGACTGCAGACAAAGGATAGTGACTGTGACAGACTGCACTAGGAAATGTATCAGCCAAAGCTGTTGACTGCAGACAAAGGATAGTGACTGTGACAGACTGCACTAGGAAATGTATCAGCCAAAGCTGTTGACTGCAGACAAAGGATAGTGACTGTGACAGACTGCACTAGGAAATGTATCAGCCAAAGCTGTTGACTACACACAAAGGATAGTGACATTGACAGACTGCACTAGGAAATGTATCAGCCAAAGCTGTTGACTGCAGACAAAGGATAGTGACAGTGACAGACTGCACTAGGAAATATATCAGCCAAAGCTGTTGACTGCAGACAAAGGATAGTTACAGTGACAGACTGCACGGGGAAATGTATCAGCCAAAGCTGTTGACTGCAGACAAAGGATAGTTACAGTGACAGACTGCACTAGGAAATATATCAGCCAAAGCTGTTGACTGCAGACAAAGGATGGTTACAGTGACAGACTGCACGGAAAAATGTATCAGCCAAAGCTGTTGACTGCAGACAAAGGATGGTTACAGTGACAGACTGCACGGAAAAATGTATCAGCCAAAGCTGTTGACTTCACACAAAGGATAGTTACAGTGACAGACTGCACTAGGAAATGTATCAGCCAAAGCTGTTGACTTCACACAAAGGATAGTAAAAGTGACAGACTGCACGGGAGAAATAAGGACGCCCCCGAAAACCACCAACATCACGTGGCTTCAATTAGCAACAACCACGGCAAGTTAATGAGCCTGATTGGAAAAGAGGGAGGGGGCGGTAGCTTGGCAGCAATTAGAGAAGAGAGAGGCGTTGGTGTTTGGGGGAGGGACTTTACAACTGGTGGTGAATCGTAGTGTGTAGTAATGAATGTCTTATCGAAAAAAGAGAGGGTTTGGTGTTTGGAGGAGGGGGGAGGGGGAGGGAGAGACTTTACTACTGGTAAATCGTATAGTGTGTAGTAATGAATCAGAATCAGAATCAGAATCAGAATCAGAATCAGAATTTATTGTCATTAAAGCACAGAGCCTATTGACACATACAAGATACATAAGTACAGGAAAAAAAGCAATATAACATAACATACATGTAATACAAAACCAAGTGGAACAGGGTGAACAAAGAGGACCTGAAGATGAGCATAAGTTATTGAGGACAGTCGGAAGACGCATTGCATCTGCGCAGTTGAAAACAATCGTACACATATTTTGCCAATTGCCTTTGGATGTCGCTGTCAGTAAACTAAGAACTGACTCTTATTTCATCACTGCCGGTGGAATGAATGTCTTATTGGAAAAGAGAGAGGGGTTGGTGTTTGAAGGAGGGGGAGGGGGGGGGGGAGAGACTTTACAACTGGTGGTGAATCGTATATAGTGTGTAGTAATGTCATTATGACTTATTGGAAAAGAGAGCGGGGTTGGTAATTGGGGGAGGGGGAGGAGGAGGGAAGGAGAGACCGTGTTACTACTGGTGGTGAAGTTGTATAGTGTGTAGTAATGAATGTGAGAGGGGTTGGTGTTTGGGGGAGGAGGAGGAGGGAAGGAGAGACCGTGTTACTACTGGTGGTGAAGTTGTATAGTGTGTAGTAATGAATGTGAGAGGCGTTGGTGTTTGGGGGAGGAGGAGGAGGGAAGGAGAGACCGTACGTGTTACTACTGGTGGTGAAGTTGTATAGTGTGTAGTAATGAATGTGAGAGGGGTTGGTGTTTGGGGGAGGGGGGAGGAGGAGAGAAGGAGAGACCGTGTTACTACTGGTGGTGAAGTTGTATAGTGTGTAGTAATGAATGTGAGAGGGGTTGGTGTTTGGGGGAGGGGGAGGAGGGAAGGAGAGACCGTGTTACTACTGGTGGTGAAGTTGTATAGTGTGTAGTAATGAATGTGAGAGGGGTTGGTGTTTGGGGGAGGGGGGAGGAGGAGGGAAGGAGAGACCGTGTTACTACTGGTGGTGAAGTTGTATAGTGTGTAGTAATGAATGTGATAGGGGGTGGTGTTTGGGGGAGGAGGAGGAGGGAAGGAAAGACCGTGTTACTACTGGTGGTGAAGTTGTATAGTGTGTAGTAATGAATGTGAGAGGGGTTGGTGTTTGGGGGGGGGGGGGGGAGGAGGAGGGAAGGAGAGACCGTGTTCCTACTGGTGGTGAAGTTGTATAGTGTGTAGTAATGAATGTGAGAGGGGTTGGTGTTTGGGGGAGGGGGAGGGAAGGAGAGACCGTGTTACTACTGGTGGTGAAGTTGTATAGTGTGTAGTAATGAATGTGAGAGGGGTTGGTGTTTGGGGGAGGGGGGAGGAGGAGGGAAGGAGAGACCGTGTTACTACTGGTGGTGAAGTTGTATAGTGTGTAGTAATGAATGTGAGAGGGGTTGGTGTTTGGGGGAGGGGAGGGGGAGGAGGGAAGGAGAGACCGTGTTACTACTGGTGGTGAAGTTGTATAGTGTGTAGTAATGAATGTGAGAGGGGTTGGTGTTTGGGGGAGGGGGAGGAGGGAAGGAGAGACCGTGTTTCTACTGGTGGTGAAGTTGTATAGTGTGTAGTAATGAATGTGAGAGGGGTTGGTGTTTGGGGGAGGGGGGGAGGAGGGAAGGAGAGACCGTGTTACTACTGGTGGTGAAGTTGTATAGTGTGTAGTAATGAATGTGAGAGGGGTTGGTGTTTGGGGGAGGGGGGAGGAGGAGGGAAGGAGAGACCGTGTTACTACTGGTGGTGAAGTTGTATAGTGTGTAGTAATGAATGTGAGAGGGGTTGGTGTTTGGGGGAGGGGAGGGGGAGGAGGGAAGGAGAGACCGTGTTACTACTGGTGGTGAAGTTGTATAGTGTGTAGTAATGAATGTGAGAGGGGTTGGTGTTTGGGGGAGGGGGAGGAGGGAAGGAGAGACCGTGTTTCTACTGGTGGTGAAGTTGTATAGTGTGTAGTAATGAATGTGAGAGGGGTTGGTGTTTGGGGGAGGGGGGGAGGAGGGAAGGAGAGACCGTGTTACTACTGGTGGTGAAGTTGTATAGTGTGTAGTAATGAATGTGAGAGGGGTTGGTGTTTGGGGGAGGGGGGGAGGAGGGAAGGAGAGACCGTGTTACTACTGGTGGTGAAGTTGTATAGTGTGTAGTAATGAATGTGAGAGGGGTTGGTGTTTGGGGGAGGGGGAGGAGGGAAGGAGAGACCGTGTTACTACTGGTGGTGAAGTTGTATAGTGTGTAGTAATGAATGTGAGAGGGGTTGGTGTTTGGGGGAGGGGGAGGAGGAGGGAAGGAGAGACCGTGTTACTACTGGTGGTGAAGTTGCATAGTGTGTAGTAATGAATGTGAGAGGGGTTGGTGTTTGGGGGAGGGGGGGGGGGGGGGGAGGAGAGACCTTGTTACTACTGGTGGTGAAGTTGTATAGTGTGTAGTAATGAATGTGAGAGGGGTTGGTGTTTGGGGGAGGGGGGAGGAGGAGGGAAGGAGAGACCGTGTTACCACTGGTGGTGAAGTTGTATAGTGTGTAGTAATGAATGTGAGAGGGGTTGGTGTTTGGGGGAGGGGGGGGAGGAGGGAAGGAGAGACCGTGTTACTACTGGTGGTGAAGTTGTATAGTGTGTAGTAATGAATGTGAGAGGGGATGGTGTTTGGGGGAGGGGGGAGGAGGAGGGAAGGAGAGACCGTGTTACTACTGGTGGTGAAGTTGTATAGTGTGTAGTAATGAATGTGAGAGGGGTTGGTGTTTGGGGGAGGGGGAGGAGGGAAGGAGAGACCGTGTTACTACTGGTGGTGAAGTTGGATAGTGTGTAGTAATGAATGTGAGAGGGGTTGGTGTTTGGGGGAGGGGGGGGAGGGAAGGAGAGACCGTGTTACTACTGGTGGTGAAGTTGTATAGTGTGTAGTAATGAATGTGAGAGGGGTTGGTGTTTGGGGGAGGGGGGGGGAGGAGGGAAGGAGAGACCGTGTTACTACTGGTGGTGAAGTTGTATAGTGTGTAGTAATGAATGTGAGAGGGGTTGGTGTTTGGGGGGGGGGGAGGAGGGAAGGAGAGACCGTGTTACTACTGGTGGTGAAGTTGTATAGTGTGTAGTAATGAATGTGAGAGGGGTTGGTGTTTGGGGGAGGGGGGGGGAGGAGGAAAGGAGAGACCGTGTTACTACTGGTGGTGAAGTTGTATAGTGTGTAGTAATGAATGTGAGAGGGGTTGGTGTTTGGGGGAGGGGGGGAGGGAAGGAGAGACCGTGTTACTACTGGTGGTGAAGTTGTATAGTGTGTAGTAATGAATGTGAGAGGGGTTGGTGTTTGGGGGAGGGGGGGGGGAGGAGGGAAGGAGAGACCGTGTTACTACTGGTGGTGAAGTTGTAAAGTGTGTAGTAATGAATGTGAGAGGGGTTGGTGTTTGGGGGAGGAGGAGGGAAGGAGAGACCGTGTTACTACTGGTGGTGAAGTTGTATAGTGTGTAGTAATGAATGTGAGAGGGGTTGGTGTTTGGGGGAGGGGGGGGAAGAGGGAAGGAGAGACCTTGTTACTACTGGTGGTGAAGTTGTATAGTGTGTAGTAATGAATGTGAGAGGGGTTGGTGTTTGGGGGAGGGGGGGGGGGAGGAGGGAAGGAGAGACCGTGTTACTACTGGTGGTGAAGTTGTAAAGTGTGTAGTAATGAATGTGAGAGGGGTTGGTGTTTGGGGGAGGAGGAGGGAAGGAGAGACCGTGTTACTACTGGTGGTGAAGTTGTATAGTGTGTAGTAATGAATGTGAGAGGGGTTGGTGTTTGGGGGAGGAGGAGGGAAGGAGAGACCGTGTTACTACTGGTGGTGAAGTTGTATAGTGTGTAGTAATGAATGTGAGAGGGGTTGGTGTTTGGGGGAGGGGGGAGGAGGAGGGAAGGAGAGACCGTGTTACTACTGGTGGTGAAGTTGTATAGTGTGTAGTAATGAATGTGATAGGGGGTGGTGTTTGGGGGAGGAGGAGGAGGGAAGGAAAGACCGTGTTACTACTGGTGGTGAAGTTGTATAGTGTGTAGTAATGAATGTGAGAGGGGTTGGTGTTTGGGGGGGGGGGGGGGAGGAGGAGGGAAGGAGAGACCGTGTTCCTACTGGTGGTGAAGTTGTATAGTGTGTAGTAATGAATGTGAGAGGGGTTGGTGTTTGGGGGAGGAGGAGGGAAGGAGAGACCGTGTTACTACTGGTGGTGAAGTTGTATAGTGTGTAGTAATGAATGTGAGAGGGGTTGGTGTTTGGGGGAGGGGGGAGGAGGAGGGAAGGAGAGACCGTGTTACTACTGGTGGTGAAGTTGTATAGTGTGTAGTAATGAATGTGAGAGGGGTTGGTGTTTGGGGGAGGGGAGGGGGAGGAGGGAAGGAGAGACCGTGTTACTACTGGTGGTGAAGTTGTATAGTGTGTAGTAATGAATGTGAGAGGGGTTGGTGTTTGGGGGAGGGGGAGGAGGGAAGGAGAGACCGTGTTTCTACTGGTGGTGAAGTTGTATAGTGTGTAGTAATGAATGTGAGAGGGGTTGGTGTTTGGGGGAGGGGGGGAGGAGGGAAGGAGAGACCGTGTTACTACTGGTGGTGAAGTTGTATAGTGTGTAGTAATGAATGTGAGAGGGGTTGGTGTTTGGGGGAGGGGGAGGGAGGAGGGAAGGAGAGACCGTGTTACTACTGGTGGTGAAGTTGTATAGTGTGTAGTAATGAATGTGAGAGGGGTTGGTGTTTGGGGGAGGGGAGGGGGAGGAGGGAAGGAGAGACCGTGTTACTACTGGTGGTGAAGTTGTATAGTGTGTAGTAATGAATGTGAGAGGGGTTGGTGTTTGGGGGAGGGGGAGGAGGGAAGGAGAGACCGTGTTACTACTGGTGGTGAAGTTGTATAGTGTGTAGTAATGAATGTGAGAGGGGTTGGTGTTTGGGGGAGGGGGAGGAGGGAAGGAGAGACCGTGTTACTACTGGTGGTGAAGTTGTATAGTGTGTAGTAATGAATGTGAGAGGGGTTGGTGTTTGGGGGAGGGGGAGGAGGAGGAAGGAGAGACCGTGTTACTACTGGTGGTGAAGTTGCATAGTGTGTAGTAATGAATGTGAGAGGGGTTGGTGTTTGGGGGAGGGGGGGGGGGGGAGGAGAGACCTTGTTACTACTGGTGGTGAAGTTGTATAGTGTGTAGTAATGAATGTGAGAGGGGTTGGTGTTTGGGGGAGGGGGGAGGAGGAGGGAAGGAGAGACCGTGTTACCACTGGTGGTGAAGTTGTATAGTGTGTAGTAATGAATGTGAGAGGGGTTGGTGTTTGGGGGAGGGGGGGGAGGAGGGAAGGAGAGACCGTGTTACTACTGGTGGTGAAGTTGTATAGTGTGTAGTAATGAATGTGAGAGGGGATGGTGTTTGGGGGAGGGGGGAGGAGGAGGGAAGGAGAGACCGTGTTACTACTGGTGGTGAAGTTGTATAGTGTGTAGTAATGAATGTGAGAGGGGTTGGTGTTTGGGGGAGGGGGAGGAGGGAAGGAGAGACCGTGTTACTACTGGTGGTGAAGTTGTAAAGTGTGTAGTAATGAATGTGAGAGGGGTTGG
Source organism: Littorina saxatilis (assembly GCF_037325665.1). Lineage (NCBI taxonomy): Eukaryota > Metazoa > Mollusca > Gastropoda > Littorinimorpha > Littorinidae > Littorina > Littorina saxatilis. Next base: position 3,838,998 of record NC_090250.1, on the reverse strand, counting down.
TGTTTGGGGGAGGGGGGGGAGGGAAGGAGAGACCGTGTTACTACTGGTGGTGAAGTTGTATAGTGTGTAGTAATGAATGTGAGAGGGGTTGGTGTTTGGGGGAGGGGGGGGGAGGAGGGAAGGAGAGACCGTGTTACTACTGGTGGTGAAGTTGTATAGTGTGTAGTAATGAATGTGAGAGGGGTTGGTGTTTGGGGGGGGGGGGGAGGAGGGAAGGAGAGACCGTGTTACTACTGGTGGTGAAGTTGTATAGTGTGTAGTAATGAATGTGAGAGGGGTTGGTGTTTGGGGGAGGGGGGGGGAGGAGGAAAGGAGAGACCGTGTTACTACTGGTGGTGAAGTTGTATAGTGTGTAGTAATGAATGTGAGAGGGGTTGGTGTTTGGGGGAGGGGGGGAGGGAAGGAGAGACCGTGTTACTACTGGTGGTGAAGTTGTATAGTGTGTAGTAATGAATGTGAGAGGGGTTGGTGTTTGGGGGAGGGGGGGGGGAGGAGGGAAGGAGAGACCGTGTTACTACTGGTGGTGAAGTTGTAAAGTGTGTAGTAATGAATGTGAGAGGGGTTGGTGTTTGGGGGAGGGGGAGGGAAGGAGAGACCGTGTTACTACTGGTGGTGAAGTTGTATAGTGTGTAGTAATGAATGTGAGAGGGGTTGGTGTTTGGGGGAGGGGGGGGAAGAGGGAAGGAGAGACCTTGTTACTACTGGTGGTGAAGTTGTATAGTGTGTAGTAATGAATGTGAGAGGGGTTGGTGTTTGGGGGAGGGGGGGGGGAGGAGGGAAGGAGAGACCGTGTTACTACTGGTGGTGAAGTTGTATAGAGTGTAGTAATGAATGTGAGAGGGGTTGGTGTTTGGGGGAGGGGGGGGAGGAGGGAAGGAGAGACCGTGTTACTACTGGTGGTGAAGTTGTATAGTGTGTAGTAATGAATGTGAGAGGGGTTGGTGTTTGGGGGAGGGGGGGGGAGGAGGGAAGGAGAGACCGTGTTACTACTGGTGGTGAAGTTGTATAGTGTGTAGTAATGAATGTGAGAGGGGTTGGTGTTTGGGGGAGGGGGGGGGGAGGAGGGAAGGAGAGACCGTGTTACTACTGGTGGTGAAGTTGTATAGTGTGTAGTAATGAATGTGAGAGGGGTTGGTGTTTGGGGGAGGGGGGGGAGGAGGGAAGGAGAGACCGTGTTACTACTGGTGGTGAAGTTGTATAGTGTGTAATAATGAATGTGAGAGGGGTTGGTGTTTGGGGGAGGAGGAGGGAAGGAGAGACCGTGTTACTACTGGTAGTGAAGTTGTATAGTGTGTAGTAATGAATGTGAGAGGGGTTGGTGTTTGGGGGAGGGGGAGGAAAGGAGAGACCGTGTTACTACTGGTGGTGAAGTTGTATAGTGTGTAGTAATGAATGTGAGAGGGGTTGGTGTTTGGGGGAGGGGGGAGGGAAGGAGAGACCGTGTTACTACTGGTGGTGAAGTTGTATAGTGTGTAGTAATGAATGTGAGAGGGGTTGGTGTTTGGGGGAGGGGGGGGGAGGAGGGAAGGAGAGACCGTGTTACTACTGGTGGTGAAGTTGTATAGTGTGTAGTAATGAATGTGAGAGGGGTTGGTGTTTGGGGGAGGGGGGGGAGGAGGGAAGGAGAGACCGTGTTACTACTGGTGGTGAAGTTGTATAGTGTGTAGTAATGAATGTGAGAGGGGTTGGTGTTTGGGGGAGGGGGGAGGAGGGATGGAGAGACCGTGTTACTACTGGTGGTGAAGTTGTATAGTGTGTAGTAATGAATGTGAGAGGGGTTGGTGTTTGGGGGAGGGGGGGAGGGAAGGAGAGACCGTGTTACTACTGGTGGTGAAGTTGTATAGTGTGTAGTAATGAATGTGAGAGGGGTTGGTGTTTGGGGGAGGGGGAGGAGGAGGGAAGGAGAGACCGTGTTACTACTGGTGGTGAAGTTGTATAGTGTGTAGTAATGAATGTGAGAGGGGTTGGTGTTTGGGGGAGGAGGAGGGAAGGAGAGACCGTGTTACTACTGGTGGTGAAGTTGTATAGTGTGTAGTAATGAATGTGAGAGGGGTTGGTGTTTGGGGGAGGAGGAGGGAAGGAGAGACCGTGTTACTACTGGTGGTGAAGTTGTATAGTGTGTAGTAATGAATGTGAGAGGGGTTGGTGTTTGGGGGAGGAGGAGGGAAGGAGAGACCGTGCTACTACTGGTGGTGAAGTTGTAAATTGTGTAGTAATGAATGTGAGAGGGGTTGGTGTTTGGGGGAGGGGGGAGGGAAGGAGAGACCGTGTTACTACTGGTGGTGAAGTTGTATAGTGTGTAGTAATGAATGTGAGAGGGGTTGGTGTTTGGGGGAGGGGGGGGGAGGAGGGAAGGAGAGACCGTGTTACTACTGGTGGTGAAGTTGTATAGTGTGTAGTAATGAATGTGAGAGGGGTTGGTGTTTGGGGGAGGGGGGGGAGGAGGGAAGGAGAGACCGTGTTACTACTGGTGGTGAAGTTGTATAGTGTGTAGTAATGAATGTGAGAGGGGTTGGTGTTTGGGGGAGGGGGGGAGGGAAGGAGAGACCGTGTTACTACTGGTGGTGAAGTTGTATAGTGTGTAGTAATGAATGTGAGAGGGGTTGGTGTTTGGGGGGGGGGGGGAGGAGGGAAGGAGAGACCGTGTTACTACTGGTGGTGAAGTTGTATAGTGTGTAGTAATGAATGTGAGAGGGGTTGGTGTTTGGGGGAGGGGGGGGAGGAGGGAAGGAGAGACCGTGTTACTACTGGTGGTGAAGTTGTATAGTGTGTAGTAATGAATGTGAGAGGGGTTGGTGTTTGGGGGAGGAGGAGGGAAGGAGAGACCGTGTTACTACTGGTGGTGAAGTTGTATAGTGTGTAGTAATGAATGTGAGAGGGGTTGGTGTTTGGGGGAGGGGGGGGAGGAGGGAAGGAGAGACCGTGTTACTACTGGTGGTGAAGTTGTATAGTGTGTAGTAATGAATGTGAGAGGGGTTGGTGTTTGGGGGAGGGGGAGGGAGGAGGGAAGGAGAGACCGTGTTACTACTGGTGGTGAAGTTGTATAGTGTGTAGTAATGAATGTCAGAGGGGTTGGTGTTTGGGGGAGGAGGAAGGAGTAGGGAGGGAGAGCCTCCACTGTTGGTGAATCGTAGTGTTTTGAAATTAACGTCTTTGCTGTGGGGACGGCTGGTAGCTTAGTGCCAGCAAAACGTACCTATCCTCTGTGGTGCCTGTTTGATGGGAACGCACGTTTTTCTCATCTTCTTCCCCCTCCCTCTGGCTTTTTTTTTGAAATTGAGTTCAAGGCTGAAGATATAAATCAGGTTACGCTGTGTTGCCTCGAAGTTTATGTGCGTGTATATGTACGCACGCGATGGTTGAGGAGGATGCGTGTGTGTGTGTGTGTGTGTGTGTAAGTGTGTGTGTGTGTGTGTGTGTGCGTGCGTGCGTGCGTGCGTGTGTGTGTCTGTGTGTGTGTGTGTGTCTGTGTGTGTGTTTGCGGTGTGTTAGTATGCGTGCACTGATGGGTGCGAGTGTATGTGGGTGTCCGTCTGTCTGTCTGTGTATCTATCTGTTGGTGCGCCTATTCTATTGGTATAATCATAAACTCTCTCTCTGTCTGTCACTCCCTCTTTTTATGTATCTTTCTCTGTACATGTGTGTGTGTGTGCGTGTGTGTGTGTGTGTGTGTGTGTCTCTCTCTCTCTCTCTCTCTCTCTTTTTTTTATCTGTCTCTTTCTCTCGTTGTCTCTGTGTCTCTCTCTGTCTCACTCTCACTCTTTTTATCTGTCTCTGTCTCTCTTTGTCTCTCCCTCTCTCTCTCTCTCCTTCGTTTTATCTGTCTCTTTCTCTCTTTGTCTCTCTCTCTCTCTCTCCCTCTCTCTCTCTCTCTCTCCTTATTTTATCTGTCTTTTCTCTCCCTCTCTCTCCCTCTCTCCCTCTCTCGTTCTCCTTATCTCTCTCTCTCTCTCTCTCTCTCTCTCTCTCTCTCTCTCTCTCTCTCTCTCTCTCTCTCTCTTTATCTGTTTCCCTCTCTCTCTCTCTCTCTCTCTCTCTCTCTCTCTCTCTCTCTCTCTCGTTCTCTTTATCTGTTTCTCTCTCTCTCTCTCCCTCTCTCTCTCTCCCTCTCTCTCAGTCTCTCTCTCTCTCTCTCCCTCTCTCTCTCTCTCTCCCTCCCTCTCTCTCTCTATCTCTTCCTCTCTCCCAGTCTCTCTCTCTCTCCCTCTCTCTCTCTCTCTCTCTCTCTCCCACAGGAATTAGAAATGAGTGCATCAGGCTGGTTAAAGGGGGGTGACAGGGTGGAGGGGGGATGGGGCTAGAATAAAGATAAGTTTTTGCGAAACACATCTGCCGGAGGTCGCGACCTGAGCAGAAACGGAGACGGTTATACATAGAGAACACGCGCTCTGGCAGAATCCCGACGACAGCGTCGTTCGTAGTGGGAAAAAATCAACATGAATATTGAAACTTAGAAGTGCTACTTGTTTGAGAGTGGGCTGCTTTAAGAAGCTGCACGTTTGAGTGTGTGCCTCCTTGCAAGTGTGCTAGTTTGCTTGCTTGGTTATTGAATAATTATGTTTTCTGCTCACGACTTTGCGCCTCTTGTTCCGAGAAACTTGATTGATTTTGCTATCAATAATGAGTGACGAAATATTCTGAAACATTTGCTGAGCTTTAGTAGAATGTCAGTCATTACCTTTTACACGTATTCATTCTTTTACCGCGCAGAATATCTTGTCGGTCACAATAGAGCCGTTGGGGCTTTCACTGTAATAGCTGGACTTATTTTGGGTGAATTCATTTCGTTTCAGTGGCGGGATGCTCTTGGAAGGCATGAACATAGCCGAGCGACCATTTAAAAAATCTTCACGCGTCTAGCGGTGTCACGCGGTGCGCTGAAACAGAGAGTCTGCTATCTCTTCGTCCCCTCTCCCAACCCAGCTTCGAAATGGTCCATACATAGACTAAACACATCATGTGGTGATCCATGTGATCGTAGACACGGCCGGGAAGGAGGGTTCAGTTGAGCAGGGCTCCCCCAACGGCGCGTCCCTTCGTCCAATACGCACTAGACAAGACGTGACAATGGAAGCCGAAACTTGAACACAGACATGTACTAGAAGTTCATGGAAAGGGTCCCATGCATGACGCACTAAAACTGAAAAAAGCGGGTCCCTGGACGCACTACAAATCTTTTTTCATGCGTACCATTACTAGTACAGTAAACTGTTTCCAGAAAATCAGTGTTCTTCGAACTTCTGTACCGACGCAAATTTCAGGAGTTAACCTAATCCATGTGTCCATAATGTTTTTGTAGTGAGTTAAAAGAAATCGGCATTACCTTTACATGAGCGTTCCATTCCGAAAGCAAGAATATGATCCTCAGTCATGGTTTTTGCGGGACCCTCTTAACTTCCACCTTGGACCCCCTACGAATTAAACTGAGTCGGGGTCCCGGGACCCTCTAGGGTGAGCTTCCGTGGTGAGCCCTGTTTGAGTATGATATCAGTAAACGTTTGGGCAGGCATCGTCATTGACAAGTCTAATAAATCCCGACCCCGCGCGTGTTTGATGGAAAGTATCATTTCAGCCTGGGTTTGACCAAGGAGCTTCCCCTGCGGATCCGCCGTTGGGGAAGCTCTTTGGTCTCGTGACGTTCACGCTTTGCGCAGCAGTGCCAAGTTTCTCAGATATAATATACAATGTCTGTAATACCGATCTACTTTGCAGTGACCAAGCAAGCTGCTACACCAATAGGGCCTTTTAAACCAAGGCTATTCTAGGCGACCTTGACCTTGGCCCGCTGTGCCTCGGGCAAAGTCAGCCACTTTTGCGCGTTGTTTGAATGGTGGAGCTGTACGATGGTGCACAAACATTGCTGTTATGGCGTGTGTGGAAGTGATTTAAGACACCGTGAGAGATCACACATGGTCGGTGTTGGATGGGTACCGTTTTCCAAACCCTCTAGAGATTTAGAAAAGTGCCGAAAATGGATTAAACTATGTGGAAGAACGATCGAGAGGTTCAACATCGAAAAAGTCAACAAAGACACCTACATTTGCACAAAACACTTCGTCGGGGGGCACTTGAAAATGACATGTTGCTTTTCTTCATAAGTATTAAATGGAACAAAAAAGATTGTACCATGCTTTGACTTTATGTGCTGAGAGATGAAGAAATGGTTTTAATGTAGCTTTTTCATATCCCCATAAACCAAAGTGTGATACTGCAGCTAGTTAGCAAAACAATTTCACTGAAAAACTAGACAGCAAGTGACACATAGTCTACAAACCAATGAACACGAAGGCACTTAAAAAACAGGATCATTCTTTTAATCTTGTCTAAAATTTTGAACATGAATCTCACTGCAAAAACACAATCTGACAGAAGTGTCAGAAAAACAAAACTACTTCAGCATACAAATGGCCCAAAGAATATGGTCTGAAATCAGACAAAAAGCATGACAGCTCGGTGCTTGCAGTCAGTTGCATACAACAAGAACACAAAAATGAAAAAAAAATGGTCAAACTGAACTATGTGTCGTTCAAAGGAAAAATGGTTTGCCTCAAGGAAAAAGACTGAGAGACATCACATAACTGTACAAGCTCACAAGAACTATTGGTTGTAATCATGAGTACGACTAGACTGAAATGATAAATAATGTGCATCACAGTACTATTCAAGCACTAAAAAGTGCCTCCCACTAGCTTGTCACCAAATAACCAAAGTAGGTTGTAACAAAATTGCAGATTAATAAACAAAATAGTTCAATCAATACGTAGTATTTATGTCACACCTGACATTAAACTAGTAATTTCCATCACTATCCTTTTCAGGCATTAAAAATAGTTCAAAGCAGCTAGCCCCACATAGAAGTAAGAGGCTCATTCACAAGCTAGTTAAAAGCTTTTCATTCTTTTGTTTTTCTCAAAAGAAAATTCATAGTATCACAACAGTATTCACAGCAGGAAGTTTTAAATCACGCAAAGGCATTCTCCAGGTGTGTTCATGAAATACATTGTAATTTTAAACAGAGACAATTTTCAGTTCACGCGTGAAGATGATTTTACTGACCAAGTTTCTCCCCATATATTTCATAACCCTGCAGGTGAAAATGGGAATACCAGCACAGAATGATTGTCAGTAAACATTTAATACCAACACTTCAAACTACATCACTCATCATAAAACAGAAACTGTGACTCCAGAGTGGATTTAAATGAAAATCAAAAAGTGGAAAAACTCATACTCTGATAATTGTTGTCCAAGTGTTTCAAACTACATCACTTATCATAAAACAGAAGCTGTGACTTGGATTTAAATGAAAATCAAAACGCAGAAAAACTCATACTCTGATAATTGTTGTCCAAGTGTTTCAAACTATCACTCATCATAAAACAGAAGCTGTGACTTGGATTTAAATGAAAATCAAAACGCGGAAAAACTCATACTCTGATAATTGTTGTCCAAGTGTTTCAAACTACAGGGTGACCCAAAAAAAAGAGTACCCAAACAAAACGTCATAAATTAAACAAAAATAAAGCAATCTTCATAAAATTTATTTACACACACAAGTAGCCTCTGCATGATGTGCACAGAAAATTTTAGCGTTCTAGCTTGTCTTTCAGGAAAGTTATGCTCATTCTACAAAACATGCTCCAAATGGCCTCCCCCGGATTTAAATCCCCCAGATTTCTATCTTTGGGGGTTCCTGAAAGACAACGTCTACAGGAACAACCCACAGACAATCATAGAACTCAAGAGAGCCATCACAACAACCATTCGCGGAATCTCGCAACAGGAGTGTGTGCGGGTGATTGATAACTTTGCACGGCGAGTTCAAGTTTGCCTGCAGCGGCGCGGAGGCCATTTGGAGCATGTTCTGTAGAATGAGCATAACTTTCCTGAAAGACAAGCTAGAACGCTAAAATTTTCTGTGCAAATCACGCAGAGGCTACTTGTGTGTGTAAATAAATTTTATGAAGATTGCTTTATTTTTGTTCAATTTATGACGTTTTGTTTGGGTACTCTTTTTTTTTTCACTCATCATAAAACAGAAGCTGTGACTTGGATTTAAATGAAAATCAAAACGCGGAAAAACTCATACTCTGATAATTGTTGTCCAAGTGTTTCAAATTACATCACTCATCATAAAACAGAAGCTGTGACTTGGATTTAAATGAAAATCAAAACGTGGAAAAACTCATACTCTAATAATTGTTGTCTAAGTGTTTGTGTGGTTAAAAAAACAAATGTACCTAATCATGAATGAAATCAGAGCAACCCATATGATCATTAACCATTCACTGCCACTGATCCATACCTATACTCTTTTCAAAAAGGAGATGGGTATGGAAGAGGCAGTGCTACTGTTAGTGATTCAAAGTGCCAGACATCCCAACCTAGTGCTGTGAAATGGGAATATATTCAATATTTCATGGAAGCTTACTAATATTTCCATGTATGCATGCAAACACACTGTGACAGTACTAATACAGTAAAAGCATTATTGAGGGTGAACAGCCTGCTTTACTTGGTTTCAGTGAGGAGTAACAATACTAACAATAACAATAATAACATGCCTATGTTGTGAAATGTAAGTACTTCCCCCCCCCCCCCCCCCCACTCCCCCGGACACTGGGAAAATCCCAGCAGAATGTCCCCATCTTCGCGGACGATTATGCACAGTTTATATGAGGAAGTGTGCAGATAGGTCGTCTGCCTCTGTGTCGGTTTTACCTCCGCGGTGTAGACGAAAAACTTTTCCACTTCTGCACATGTATCTCAAGTTGAGCACATGGCCATAAAAAAGGCGATATATCTTCAAAGGATTTGTAAGCTTTCGCCTTCTTCTGGTCGAAATCGTTCTTTTTCTCAATCAGATAGTTCAGGATGTCAACAACACCGATCCTGGGTGCGTTTGATAGGTCACTTTTTCCTTCGGATGTAAAAGGATAGCGTGGTGGAAATCCGATCTGTCGAAGTTTTTCGGAAAGTTTTTCTTGCACGCCCTGTCTTGTAAAATCCGGATCGATCGGTAGTTCCAACTGCTGTGCAGTTTTCACAAGTTGCAGCAGACCGTCTCGTCTGTATACAGTAACAGTATCGACAGCGAGTTTGCCCGTACCCAAGGGGAGTAACTCGAAATGACTCAGCGCGCGGTCAGCTGTAAAAGGCCCTATTAACTCGTGTCGAATCTATCTATACATAAATCTATCAGTGCCCTCCACGTTCTTCGTTGGAACTGATCCATCATCTGTGCCCATCAACGACTTTGCCGTTAAGAATCATGTACACCACTGGCCCGGCACAAATGTGTCCAGGCTTGGATATGGGATGACATCATCCGTCCATGTGACTTACCAAACATAATTATTCACCCTTTGTTCTGCTCTCTGTGCAGAGTCGGAATGTTTTGCTGGATTAATTTCACAGAGTGGTCAGTTATGGTATTTCATTTTCATTACCGTATTATCCCATCGCTTTCTCTGAGTCGAAAGCTAGCACTTTCATTACTGTATTATCCCATCGCTTTCTCCGAGTCGAAAGCTAGCAGCTACAAGAGGTGTTGGGGTGTAATCAACCATATGCGCTTTTAGCAAAATGACCGAGGTCACTGTGGTGAAACTGGGATGGGACATGGATACCGTCTCTGAGTCTCCACACAAAGTTGACCCGTGTCCGTCCCGGCCTGTATTACAACTCGTGACGCTAGGATCAGAAGTCTAACTACTCTACCAACTGAGCTATCAGGCGCCATATCGGACACATACTTTCGTGCTTGCGTTATGAGGCTCCTGTGACGAGAAGTCACCTACTAATACAGGAACATTTCTTTTGTCCATTTCTCTAATATCTTGACCACAATACACCTGCCATAACAGGCCAACCTGTAATGCTAGGACAATTTATTGATTGGTCCAAAGCGTGACCTTTCATCGCAGGTACCACACTCTAAATTAAAGTGTTCTACTTTTTTCTGTAACCAGTTTTTAACATAGCAAAAGATAGCACATATCAAACAACTGAACAACAGTGTTTACCATGTGCTACCTTTTGCTTCTACTATAGTCACACCGTGTTCAACACTGGCTACAGAAAAGGGTGGGCAAAAGTGGAACTCTTCAGTTCAGAGTGCACTGTAGTCCAATTCGACTCGTTCTGCACAACGTTGCCATATGGCAGGCTGCTACTCGAATCAAATCTTGTCGAATCAGTCCCTACATAAATCTATCAGTGCCAGCCCTACACACCCACACTGACCTCCAAAACCGATCCTTCCAACATCTCCCAGCATGCACCTTGCTGCGTCCGCCATTTGCAAAGGCAATCTTGCCATCAAAATGGTGGAGGGCGAGATAACGACGAAAGTCGGGGGTCAGAACACTTCAGAACGCATTTAATGTGTGGCTGGTCCCTTGCTGTGTGTGATGCTATCTGCCAGACACTTTAGTCACCTCTGACCTAGCTACACTTCCAAAACTGTTTGTAAAGTAATTATGATAAAGTCAGTGGTAAAGGGCTCTGTCTTTACTGTGGTTCTGGCTGAACTGAGACCGCCGTATTCAAAGTCAAGGATGGAGTAGTAACTTTTTATCAATAACTTGTTTGGGGTATATTAATAACATCTCTGTGAACTTATCTTCATCGTGTATTTTCTTTTGGTTTTTGTGTGTGTCAAGTTTAGTGGGTTTTTTTTGCATTTCTTGACAGATGAAAGGTACTCCTCACGAGCTGATTGGTTTTGGGGTTTACACATCAGTATCCCAGACCAGACCGGGGATGATACATAGACACTTCCACCTATATAGAACCTTTCCCCTCATACATTTGTTCGCAGCCGGAATCACCCAATGCAGCATATAATACATACAGTATATATCACGTTGGCCCAAAGGAAACAGTTTGTCTTACAGCCGATAACAGTTTACATAAAACATAAACATCATGCGATGTCCGTACAGTAAACAAAGGATGCCTTCTTACACGTTTCCGTCTGCTCGCGAACAAAACTGTCTTTTCTTGCACATAGAACAGAGGCCGTCAGTGAATCTAGTGTAAGGTAGGGTTCGAATGTTATAACTTGTTTTAATATTAAGGCTGTCTTTAATTGAGCCCGAAGTCGACTTCGCGAAGATTTCTTACCGAAAACTCCAGTGCCAAAGTTGCGTGCAGTCAACTTCGCCCAATTTCAAAGAGCTTCACAAGTCGAAGCTGAGAGAATCTAGTATCATTTTTGCTTGTTGACCGGTTGTTTTTAAACCTTCTAGAGTATCGATGTGTATCTGGTTGTTGTTTATAAAATGTTAACTATTAATGCTTGTATTCTATAATGGATTTGTAAAGCGCCGTGAGACTGTTATCTGGCGGTGAACAGCGCTATAGAAGAATGTTTTAGTATTAGTATTAGTATTATTTACAGTGTTTTAACTTGAAACCTATGGTGAAGCAGTATCAAATACATATAGCTATGATGCATATCTGCCCCTCAGTCATCTTTTAAAGCTTCTGAGCCGTGCATGGTACTCTCCTTCTTATTGGGCTGGAGGCGTGGAGGACTCGTACTCAGACTCTCTGCCACGGTATGGCGTAGCGTAGCAGTAGAACATCTTTGGGCGCAACATGTCTGACAGCACATTTAGTCCTCGTCGACAACTGGGAACGGAATTGAAATTTATTTTCAACGATATGCAATGGTTTTAGCACCGTAGAGCAGCTAAGCGAATCGACCTCTCCTTCGTCCGCGTACTCAGTATTTTGCTCTCATCAAATCCGTGTTGTTCATTGCTATTAACCATGAGAGTAACTATGAGCAACGACTTCAAATGTGTTTCCGTTTTTGTACGAGAAACCAGACTGTTTGCAACGGATTAGAAGACTTTTCTATTTTAGTACCAGAGACCAGGGTATGAGCAACGAATTTGAAGGTTTTAGCACCGAAGACCAGCGAATCGAATCGAGATTTCTTCCATACATATACTAATGTATTTATTTCCATCAACTGTATGTTGTTATTGCCATAAACCCTGTGAGTATGAGCAACGACTTCAAAGATTTATCGCTTATAGTACCAGAGACAAGAGTATTAGCAACGGATTAGAAGACTTTTCTGTTTTAGTACCAGAGTATGAGCAACGAATTTGAAGATTTTTTTCCAAGGTTTTAGCACCGAAGACCAGTGAATGGAATCGACATTTCCTCCATATAATTATATACTACATGTATTTATTTTCATCAACTATGTGCTGTTAATTGCCATCAATTCTAAGTGTATGAGCAACGACTTAAAAGATTTATCGGTTATAGTACCAGAGAAAAGAGTAT